>NC_057799.1:351283768-351291778 GCF_018294505.1 Triticum aestivum
TCGTCGCCGGAGGTAGACGCCGCCGCCGCCTCGGTTTACGCAAGAAAACCGAACGGTTTTTTTCTCTAGACCTAGATCCGTTTTTTTATACGGTTCGGTTTATTTTTTTCTGTTTAGTTATTTAGCGAACGCCCGTTCGTAAGTTTGTTTTAATGAACGGTTTTCACCATTTAGCCGCAGACAGCGAGCGTTCGTTTGTTAGCCTATTCGTCAGTTTTTCTTTTTCTCGGATTTTCCGTGATTATTTTCGATTGCGATTTCTGATCCGATTTTCGTTCTAGTTTAACTTTTCGCTCGTTTATCGGAATCAGGCGATTCAAGCGCCTAGAGTTTCGTCTCGAAACCCTCTTTTTGTTTAACCAACTTAAACAAGATTTTGCTACTGTAAAATTTGACTTTAGTCCAGATTAGTATAAGAAGCTTGTTTCTTTCGCCGTTTGAGTTTGTTGCTTCGTTTGATTTGATTCTTTTTGCAAACCGGAGTTCTTAAGTTGAACTTTCTGGTTAGATCTCTTATTTGAGTTTTACCCGTGCCCTTGCTTGATTTCTTATTGTATTCTTGTTTGTTTGCAATAGAGTGCCCGGAGTGCAAAGCGTGCTACTACGAGTCTCTAGGTTTCGCGGATCATCAGCAAGGCAAGTAACACTTTGATCATATCCCTTTCATACCCAGTTTTTATGCATTAGTTTCACCCTCAAACACTGCATGGTTAGGACTTGATAACATGTGGGTATTGGGAAGTAGTTGATGAGGTAGGAACCTATTGACCTGCAATCAAACCTTGGGAGTTACTTCTACGTTATGCTTATATTGCTATGCTATGCTCGTAGACGTGGATTGGGTTTTGAGAGTATTCCATGAAAGATGTGAGTTGTTAATTAATGGTTCAACGTAAGGTGGAAACTTTAATACACATCTGGGTGGATTGAGGCACCTGGGGAATCCAGTGATTGCCTGTATTTTTTTGGAAATCCCAGGGTACAGTGTGATTCTCCTATGGACTGCCACCCAGGCTCAAAGGGATCATAAGATTATTCATGCTAGAAACTTCCGTGTGCAGCCAAATGCCATTATGGGCTCTGGCATAGTTGAGTAAGTTGTGGGAAACCTTTCCATGATGGACTAGCAGATGTAGGGGATTATAGGTGTACATGCCTATCTATCGGTTAAGGGGACCTCTTCGGAAAGACTGTGTCTCGATCATCCGTTTCTCAAACATTATGTAGTGCGAGAAATCCAACGGAGGAGATTGAGTCTTGTGGGGAAAAGTGCACAAACCTCTGCAGAGTGTACAAACTAATCATGGTTAGCCGTGTCCCCGGTTATGGACATCTTGAGTATCTGGTTCTTGGATTATCATGTGGATCTCATCGCTCTTAATTATAAAATTTGATTGGGTTATTGATTACTTTTAATTGGGATTGAGATGAGGTTTACCATTCTCAATGTTTAACAACCACCATGATAGTTAAATAAAATATATTCCTTTGTTGTAGGGGAAAATTGGCTTTTCGCAAAACATATTAACCATACAGCCTCCACCAGCCATATATGCATGTAGTGATAGCATTATTCTGTTCATTACTCTTTTGTGTTACCTTGCCAGCATATTCCATGTGCTGACCCATTTTCGGGCTGCAACGTATCATGTTGCAGACTTTTCAGACGACGAGTAAGGAGCCTTAGGTCGTGGTCTTTCACTCAGTGATGCCGTTGGAGTTGATGGACTCACTTTATCTTCCAAGCCTTCCGCTGTTATCGTATTAGATGGCCTTAAGCCATATTTATTGTAATAAGTTCTCTTTTGAGACATTTGATGTAATAAGTGTGTGATTGCTACTCTGTTATAAATCCTTCAAGTACTGTGCGTGTCAGCATTACCGATCCAGGGATGACACTGATGCACAGAGATCAGACTGTTTGAGGTCTGGTTGCTACAAGATGGTATCAGAGCACACACTGACTGTAGGACACGACCACTAAGCGAAAGCCCTAGATCACTACTCTCTTCTCATTTCTAACTCCTCTCCATTTTCTACTCTTTAGGATGGCGGATGCAAGGATCAAGTTCACGCAACCGGATGAAGACACCCCTTTTGGACGCCACTTGAAGGAAGTCACTAGGTACCTGAACATCGGAATACCAAGCTTCACCGGGACTTACAACGCCACTTTACTAGAAGAGGAGCGCTAGATGATTCAAGTTCAAGTTCCAGGAAGGACTTTCACGCCAGTCACTGAGCCCATAGAGTTTTCCTTTGATGCACCAACCTGGAGTCTAGGAAAGAGTATGACAGCTCACATTACCATGGGACGCATTGGAGAAGTTTACCACCAGGATCTCAAGGATACTATCTACCAGATTTGTGGGCGCCGAGATGAGCAATGGGAGATGATCAACACCAGGAAGGATAGATCGATTGCCGCTTTCATCCAGGAGTTAAACAAGCACATTCGACGCCAAGAGAACCAGATGTGCGCAGGCATGACATATTTGAAGAAGGCAATGACAAGGATCACGGAGCTGGAGGAAGAACTCAAGGCTACACGCGAAGATTATATGGAGGAAATTGTTGTACTAGTGGAGAAGAATGACGACCTGACAAGGAAGCTAGGAGTTTTCATGGGAGATCCCGCGCCAGGAGGAGAAGATGACGATTCCACTTGCCCGAAGAACTACATCATCATCGACGACACTGACTCAGACCCTGACGATAGCGATGATGACTATGTTGATGAAGCTGGAGCAGATATCATGGAGTCTTCGACCGATCAATTTTCTAGTCGACCACCATATCAGTAGTAGTATTCCACCATGTATATAGTATAGTCCAAGCACTTTTGTAACGATAGTTCTAGACCGATTGTATGCCCTTGTTTGATTGATTGAGTGATATGTTTGTGTTTGTCTCATGTGCATATGGGTAGTGTTTTCCCCCTAGACCTCATTCTATTCCGTTTTCTCATCTTTTCTAAACCCAGCAGATGCCTCCGAGATGCGACAATGGATTTGCTTTCCCATCGGAGCTCACTCAGCTGATCCAGCAGCAGAATGCATTGATGCAGATTCTAGTCCAGCATCAGAACCAGGGGAACAACAACAACAACCCACCACCACCACCAATTGATCACTTAGCCCGTTTTCTTAGGCTGAATCCGCCGGTGTTCTCTAGTAGCACCGAGCCGATTGTTGCAGATGATTGGCTCCGCAAGATTGAAAGGGAGTTGACTATTGCAGGATGCAGAGATGCAGAGAGAGTGCGTTTTGCCGCACATCAGCTTGATGGACCCGCATCATCATGGTGGGAGAATTTCATAGTCACTTACCCCATTGACACTGTGACATGGGATCAGTTCCAGCAGGCTTTTCGCACTGCCCATGTATCAGCAGGAGCTATGGCCATGAAGAAGCGTGAGTTTCGCAACTTACGCCAAGGAGGGCGCACTGTTGGTCAGTATGTGGATGAATTTAGTAAGCTAGCACGTTATGCCCCAAATGACGTCGCTACAGATGCAGCTAAGAAGGAGAAGTTTCTGGAAGGACTGAATGATGAGATGAGCATGCAGTTGATGGTGGCAAATTTCAATAACTACCAGGAGTTGGTGGATAGAGCACTCATGCTTGAAGGGAAGCAGCAACAGATTGACAGCCACAAGAGGAAGTATGGACAAGGGAAGTATAATTCTGGAGCTCAGCAGAGACCCTGTTTCACCCCGAACTCAGGAGGACTTGTTCATAACCATGGAGGCCACACTCATAATGGAGGAAGTTCGCACAACCATAGTGGCTCCAAGAATGGGAATGGTAATGGAGGAAGTAGCGGACAGAACCGTTCCAACCCGGCAACACCCGCCAAGAAAGTGCCAGAAGACTGGACATTACGCCAATGAATGTCCTGAAGCTAAGAATGGAAACGGCAATGGAAGCTCTGGGAAGAAGCCCAACCCTTTAAACAGGGGACAAGTGAACCACGTTAACGTGGAGGAGGTTGAAGCCCAACCAGATGTAGTAATAGGTAAGTTTTTGGTTAAGTCATTTACTGCAGTTGTTCTTTTTGATACTGGTGCATCGCATTCATACATATCAAGGGGATTTGTGGATAAGTATAAACTGCCCACCAAAGTTCTTAGTACACCTTTGTTAGTAAGCTCGCCAGGAGCAGAGTATATGGCAAGCCAAGGATGTTTTCAGATGCCATTGACCATAGGTAGGCATGTTTTCCCCTCAGATCTGATAGTTTTGGAGTCGCAAGGTTTGGATGTGATTCGGGGTATGGATTGACTATTTATGTATGGAGGAAACATCGATTGCGCCAGTAAGACAATTTTGCTCACCACCCTAGAAGGAAGAAGGATCAAGTATGTATCCCGGCATGTGCCGAATAGGACTCAAGTAAATTCCTTATCAGGAGTTGTACAGGAGGAAGTACCAGTGGTGAAGGATTTTTCCGGATGTATTTCCAGAAGAGTTGCCAGGCATGCCACCAGATAGAGACATTGAGTTTTTGATTGAGCTTTTGCCAGGCACAGGGCCAATATCCAAGAGACCGTACAGAATGCCCGCAAAGGATTTGGAGGAAATTAAGAAGCAGATTAAGGAGTTACTGGATAAAGGTTATATCCGCCCAAGTTCGTCACCTTGGGGATCCCCAGTACTTCTAGTGGAGAAGAAGGATGGATCGTTGAGAATGGTTGTTGATTATCGAGGATTGAATGAGGTGACGATCAAGAACAAGTACCCACTACCGATGATCAATGATTTGTTTGACCAGCTGCAAGGAGCTAAGGTGTTTTCCAAGATCGATCTGCGATCAGGGTATCACCAGCTGAAGATTCGAGAGCAGGATATACCTAAGACAGCTTTTACCACGAGGTACGGGCTATATGAGTATACCGTTATGTCATTTGGCCTAACTAACGCACCTACCTATTTTATGAACATGATGAACAAGGTGTTTATGGAGTTTTTGGATAAGTTCGTTGTGGTGTTCATTAATGATATTCTGGTCTACTTGAAGAATGAAGAGGAACATAAAGAGCATTTGCGTTTGGTACTTGGGAAGCTCAGAGAACATCAGTTATACGCCAAGTTCAGCAAGTGTGAGTTTTGGCTGAAGGAAGTTGGATTTCTTGGACATGTTATATCTGGAGAAGGATAGCGGTAGACCCCAGCAAAGTTGTCACTGTGACAAATTGGGAGGCACCCACGTCAGTTGGAGAGATCCGGAGTTTTCTTGGACTCGCAGGATACTACCGGAGATCATTGAGAATTTCTCAAAGATTGCAAAGCCCATGACTAAATTGTTGAAGAAGGACACCTAATTCAAATGGACTGAGGAATGTGAGGCCAGTTTTCAGGAGTTGAAGAGACGCTTGGTTACATCACCAGTGTTGATTCTGCCAGATCAACGCAAGGATTATGAAGTGTATTGCGACGCTTCTCGTCAAGGACTTGGAGCCGTACTTATGCAGGAGGGAAGAGTTGTTTCATATGCCTCACGACAGCTTAAACCCCATGAGTTAAATTATGCTACGCATGATTTGGAGTTAGTAGCCGTAGTGCATGCGTTGAAGACATGGAGACATTTTCTCATCGGAAACCATTGTGAGGTATACACGGATCACAAGAGTTTGAAGTATATCTTCACGCAGAAGGAGTTGAATCTCAGGCAGAGGAGATGGTTGGAGCTCATTAAGGATTATGATATGAGATTGCATTATCATCCCGGAAAGGCTAACGTGGTAGCTGATGCGTTGAGCCGAAAAAGTCATGTCAATACACTCATGACCGGAGAATTACCCAAGGAGTTGGCAGAAGACCTTCGCGAGCTATGTTTGGAGATAGTTCCAAGAGGTTATGTAGCAGCTTTGGAGATTCAGTCTACTTTGATGGATAAGATCAGAGAAGCTCAAAAGACGGACAAGGAGATTGCCGAGATAAAGGAAAGAATGAGCAAAGGAAAAGCTAAAGGATTTCGTGAGGATGAGCACGATACCTTATGGTTTGAGAACCGTGTATATGTGCCAAATGATCAGGAGATCAGGAAGTTGATTCTGCAAGAGGCCCATGATTCGCCATATACGATTCACCTAGGAAATACCAAGATGTATCTGGATTTGAAGGATAGTTTCTTGTGGACCGGAATGAAGAAGGATATTGCAGAGTATGTAGCAATTTGTGATGTATGTTAGAGAGTGAAGGCAGAGCATCAGAAGCCAGCAGGATTGCTACAACCATTGCCGATACCCGAATGGAAGTGGGATAAACTAGGCATGGACTTTATCACGGGATTACCCAGGACTCGTTCAGGCTATGACTCGATATGGGTTGTAGTCGATCGTTTGACGAAAGTAGCTCATTTCATCCCAGTGAAGACCACTTACACCAGTGCTAAATTGGCAAAGATATACACGACCAGGATCGTATGTCTGCATGGAGTTTCGAGGACCATTGTATCAGATAGAGGAACCCAGTTTACTTCAAAGTTTTGGAATCAGTTGCATGAAACTTTGGGAACCAGGCTAGAGTTCAGTACAACTTTTCACCCGCAGACACATGGACAGACTGAGAGGGTCAATCAGATTCTGGAGGACATGTTGAGAGCTTGTGCACTAGATTATGGATCTAGTTGGGACGATAATTTGCCATATGCGGAGTTCTCTTATAACAACAGTTATCAAGCCAGTTTGAAGATGGCCCCTTTCGAAGCACTGCACGGAAGGAGGTGCAGAACACCGTTGTTGTGGGACGAAGTTGGAGACCGACAATTATTTGGACCAGATTTGATTAAAGAGTCTGAAGAGATGGTTAAGCTGATTCGCGATAGACTCAAAGTAGCCCAGTCCAGGCAGAAGAGTTATGCGGATTCAAAACGCAAGGAGACAGTTTACGAAGTTGGAGACAGAGTGTATCTTCGTGTATCCCCACTTCGAGGAGTGAAGCGCTTTGGAGTTAAGGGAAAATTAGCGCCACATTTTGTGGGACCATACAAAGTTTTGGAACGTATGGGAGAAGTTGCTTATAAGTTGGAATTACCCGAAGGATTGTCAGGAGTTCACGATGTGTTCCACGTTTCTGAGTTGAAGAAGTGCCACGCAGAGATGGCTGATATTCCTCTGAGAGATACGGTACCGCTGGAAGCGATACAGTTGGATAGCGATTTGACCCACGAGGAGAAGCCAGTCAAGATACTCGAGTTTGCCAGCCGAGTTACATGCAGCAAAGTAATCAAGTTCTGCAAAGTTCAGTGGAGTCACCATACCGAAGATGAAGCCACCTGGGAACGAGAGGAAGACCTACGGAAGGATCACTCTCACCTATTTTCTAGCCAATCCGAATCTCGAGGGCGAGATTCATCTTAAGGGGGTAGGTTTGTAACATCCCAAATTTTTAATTTGGAATGTTATACATTAGATCATCATTGCATATCATATTTTATTGCAATTTTGTTTGATCCTACAAATTCTACGCAACTCAAGGGCCCGCGAAGAGAGTTGGGGATTTCGTTATTTTCATATTCGAGTTTTTCTCGAATTTTGAAAAGAGGATCGTTTTATTTTAATTATTTTTCTCTTGAATATTTATTTTATAAAAATAAAATAGAGAGGATAAAATGACTTCCTAAAAATAAAGAAATATTGGAGATTTAATATTAAAATCAAATAAGATTTTTATTCGGAGTTTTATCGCTATTTTATTTGAATTAGGAAAATATGCGTTTTTTAGAATTGCATTTTAGGGCCAAATAAATGTTCACCTTGTCCGGCCTATTTTTAGAGGACGGGGAAATTTATTTCGGGATTTTTAGAGTCCGTTTAGTATTTCTTTTCTTTCTTTTTCTGCATGTCGGGATTATTTTAAAAAAAGAGAAACCGACTCCGGGCAGTACCCGAGCGGGACTCCGCCCAGGGGGGCTTTATAAGCCGCCGCCCGAGCCACCCCAAGGCCCAGCCACCGCCGCCAGCCCACCCGCACCCGCCACCCCAAACCCTAACCCTAGCCCGCCGCC
>NC_057799.1:351616768-351630676 GCF_018294505.1 Triticum aestivum
GGCGTGGGGATCCGGCGGGGCGAGGTGGCGCGCCGCAGTTGGTTGGGGAGGCGGCAGTGATGACATGGCACACCCTGATTCGTCGCAGTGACGCGGCCGTTGGACGCGTCCGGCGCGGGCGGACACGTCCGACGGCGGAGTGGGAAGTTTGCTAGGGTTAGGGGTGGATTCATCCGTGAATTTTGGGGGAGGGGTGTTTATATAGGTAGAGGGAGCTAGGAGACTCCAAATGGAGTGTAGTTTTCGCCCACACGATCGTGATCCGACGACGGAGAGCATGGAAGTGACTTAGATGGGTTATTGGGCTGTTTTGGAGGGGTGTTGGGCTGCAACACACAAAAGGCCTTTGCGGTTACCCGGTTAACCGTTGGAGCATCAAACGACCTCCAAATAGAACGAAACTTGACAGGTGGTCTACCGGTGGTATACCAAGGCCACTTGGCAAACCTCGGTCCATTTCGAGAATGTTTAACACCCGCTCACGAAAAGAGACAAGAGGGGTGCGCCGGTGCATGTGGGAGTGCCAGATTACAAAACGGACAACCGGGAAAATGCTCGGATGCATGAGACGAACACGTATGCAAATGAGATGCACATGATGACATGATATGAGATGCATGACATGAACAAAATGCAAAACGAAAGACAAAACCCAACCACGGAGGGAATATCATAACACATAGCCGAAAATGGCAAGAGTTGGAGTTACAAATATGGATAGTTACATCCGGGGTGTTACAACACTCCACCACTACGAGAGGATCTCGTCCCGAGATCTAGGACTGAAAGAACTCCGGATATTCGGAACGGAGGTGGTCCTCGCGCTCCCAGGTGGCTTCTCGGTCGGAATGGTGCGACCACTTCACTTTCAGGAATTTGATTGACTTGTTGCGAGTCTTGCGCTCAGTTTCTTCAAGAATAGCAACGGGGTGCTCATGATAAGACATATCTTCTTGGAGGTCAATCTCTTCGAAGTTGATGGTGCGCTCAGGAGTCTTGAAGCACTTGCGAAGCTGTGACACGTGGAACACATCGTGCACGTTCGCGAAGTTGGAGGGAAGCTCAAGTTGATAGGCGAGGTCGCCTCTTTTTCCAATGATCTTGAAAGGACCCACGTATCTAGGGGCAAGCTTCCCTTTGATACCGAAGCGATGAGTGCCTTTCATTGGAGAGACGCGGAGGTAGACATGGTCTCCGATCTCGAAAACCAAGTCACGGTGCTTGCTATCATAGTAACTCTTCTGGCGCGATTGCGCGGCTTTGAGATTTTCACGGATGACTTTACACATTTCTTCAGCCTTTGTGATTAAGTCATTGCCAAGAAGTTGGCGTTCACCAGTCTCTGACCAATTGAGAGGAGTACGACACTTTCTGCCATATAGAATTTCGAATGGGGCCTTGCCCGAACTCACTTGGAAGCTGTTGTTGTAGGAGAACTCGGCATATGGAAGACAATCTTCCCATTTCATGCCAAAGGAAATGACACAAGCCCTGAGCATATCTTCAAGGATTTGATTGACTCGCTCGACTTGGCCACTAGTTTGAGGATGGAAAGCTGTGCTGAAGCGAATGTTGGTGCCCATGGCCTTCTGGAAGGAGTCCCAGAACTTAGAAGTGAAGATGCTTCCATGAGCTGAAGAAATCAATTGTGGAATGCCGTGCAAGGAGACAATCCTGGAGGTGTATAGCTCTGCCAACTGAACTGCTGTGATAGATTCTTTGATTGGAAGAAAATGAGCCACTTTTGTAAGCTTGTCGATGACAACGAAGATAGCATCATTTCCGTGCTTGGACTTGGGAAATCCAGTCACGAAGTCCATTTCGATATGATCAAACTTCCATTCTGGGATAGCAAGAGGTTGGAGGAGACCAGCTGGTCATTGGTGTTCTGCTTTCACCCTTCGACAGACATCACATTCATTCACGAATTGAGCGATTTCTCGCTTCATTCGAGTCCACCAATACGACTGCTTGAGGTCATGGTACATCTTCGTACTTCCAGGATGAATGGAAAGAAGAGAATTGTGCGCCTCGTTCATAATGACTTTCCTTAGATCACCTTTAGGAACCATAATCCGGTCCTCGAAGAATAAAGTGTCTCTGTCATCAATGCGATAGCACTTGTATTTGGAAAGACCCTTGTCGATACCACGTTTCACCTTCTTCACCATGGTATCCAGGAGTTGTGCCTCACGAATTTGATCTTCCAAAGTAGGAGAGACTATGAGGTTGGCAAGAAATCCTTGAGGAACAACTTGGAGATTGAGTTTGCGGAAAGCTTCACAAAGATCCGGTTGGAATGGCTTGAGGATTAAACTGTTGCAATAAGCCTTCCTGCTCAAAGCATCTGCAATGACATTGGCCTTGCCCGGAGTATATTCAATACTCAGATTGTACTCTTGAATCATTTCGACCCATCGAGTTTGCCTGAGGTTGAGGTTGGGCTGAGTGAAGATGTACTTGAGACTCTTGTGATCGGTGAATATGTCCACTTTTCTTCCCAAGAAGAGATGTCTCCATGTTATTAATGCATGGACAACTGCCGCCAACTCAAGATCGTGAGTGGGGTAGTTCTTTTCATTGGGCTTCAACTGACGAGAGGTATAGGCCACAACTTTCTTCTATTGCATTGACACAACACCGAGACCTTGAAGAGAAGCATCACAGAAAACTTCGAATGGCTTGGATTCGTCAAAAGGAGTTAAGACAGGAGCTGTGACGAGTTTCTCTTTGAGAGTGTTGAAAGAAACGTCACACTCAGGAGTCCAGACATACTTCACATGCTTCTGGAGGAGGTTGGAAAGAGGCTTTGCAATCTTAGAGAAATTCTGAACGAATCTTCGGCAATAGCTTGCAAGACCAAGAAAACTGCGAAGCTGCTTGACATTCTAAGGAGGTTCCCAATTCACAATTGCAGACACCTTCTCGGGATTAACAACGATGCCCTTGGCAGAGATGATATGACCAAGGTAAAGAACTTCATCGAGCCAAAACTCACATTTGGAAAACTTCGCATAGAATTGATACTCTCTAAGCTTGTCGAGCACCAATCGCAAATGTTTGGCACGATCCTTCTTATTCTTGGAGAAGACCAAAATATCATCGAGATACACCAGGACGAATTCATTGGTATAGGGGTTGAAGATGAAATTCATCATTCGAGAGAATGTTGGAGGAGCATTGACAAGGCCGAAAGACATGACAGTATATTCATAAGAACCAAAGCTTGTTGTGAAAGCTGTCTTGAGAATATCTTCTTCACGAATGCGAATCTGATGATAACCCATACGAAGGTCAAGCTTGGAGAAGACTTTAGCACCTTTAAGTTGCTCGAATAGCTCATTGATGTTGGGAAGTGGATACTTGTTCTTGATTGTCTTCTTGTTCAATGGACGGTAGTCGACACAAAGTCGGTCCGTGCCATCCTTCTTCTGGACAAAAAGAACACCACAACCCCATGGATATGAACTCGGTCTGATCAAACCCAGATGCTCTTGTTCATCGAGCTGTTTCTTCAATTCCTTCAGCTCCTTGGGTCCAAGCTTGTAAGGACGCTTGCAAACGGGTTCAGTGCCGGGCTCAAGATCGATAACGAACTCGACTGACCGGTGAGGAGGCATACCCGGAAGCTCTTCTGGAAAGACATCTTGGTACTCACAAACGACTGGAATTTGAGAAATAGCATCCAACTCGCCCTTCTCATTGAGAGAAAACAACCGAATGGTTTCATCACGAGCGGCATAGATGATAACATCCTCAGAAGAGTGTGTCAATTGAATTTCCCTGGCAGCACAATCAAGTTGAGCCTTGTGCTTAGAAAGCCAGTCCATCCCGAGAATTAGATCACTATCCGAGTCACCAAGAACAATTGGAGAAGACAGAAATTTATAGTTGCCCATCTTGATGGAAACATCCGGAACCATGGAGCTTGCGTTCATGAATTTACCCGGAGAGACAACTGATAACGGTCTAGGCAAATCTTGAAAAACCAACTCATGCTTAGATGCAAAAGGTCTAGAGATGAAAGAAAGCGATGCACCAGTATCAAATAAGACTTTTGCAGGAATATCATTAACTGAGAGATTACCCAAAATCACATCAGTAGATTCCTCCGCTTGAGCTGCATTCATCATGTTCACCTTTGCAGACTTGGGATTATGCTTGACCACTGCATTGCTGGAAGATCTCACAGGAGGAGGTGGCGGAAGGCGCCTTTGGTTGAAGCACTTGTTAGCATAGTGACCTTTCTGCTGACACTTGTTGCAAGTCACATCTGAGAGTGGACGATGATAAGGAGCATTCGACTTTGGAGCTTGATTCTGAGACTTGTTCTGATAGCCAGGGTTGGGTCGGTAGGAAGATCCATGGCCACCTTTGTTCTTCTGCTGGAAAGGCTGACGAAACGGAGGAGGAGGAGGCAACCAGAACTTCTGTTGCTTAGCAGCCACTAGTGAGGAAGAAGAAGACTGAACTGCGTCCCTGACTCTCTTCATAGAAGCCTCACACTTGAGCTGAGCAGCCTCTTGCTTCAGTGCCATATTGTAGAAATCATCATACTTGGACGGCTCAAAAAGCACGAGAGGTAATTGCAGATCTTCTCTGAGGCCACCTCTGAATTGATAGATCAGGCTCTTTTCATCAGGAACGTCTTGCTTAGCGAAGCGAGCGAGTTTCTGAAACTGGGTATTGTATTGATACACGGACATGCTGCCTTGCTTGAGATTGCGGAACTCCTCACGCTTGCTCTCAACAACACTTTGTGGAATGTGATGTGCTTTGAAGTCTCGGCGGAAATCATCCCAGGTAATCACACGACCTCCTCTGGAATCTTTGTATTGTTGATACCACTCGGCAGCTTGATCCTTGAGTTGAAAAGAAGCAAACTTGACAAAGTCCTCAGGCCTGACATTGCTACATTCAAAATGCTTATTGATGTCCACGAGCCAATCATCGGCGTCTGTGGCCTTGGCACAGCAGCTGAAAGACTTCGGCTGATTTGCGAGGAACTGGTTGAGGGTAGCGAAGTGAGGCTGATTGTTGCCTTGGCCTTGATTTCCTTGGTTGCCTTGCCCTTGGGTGCGTTCTTGTAAGAGTTGCAAAATCATCTGAGCATTGGCGTTGGTGGCTGCCATGATAGCTTGCCATGCCTCCGGAGGCGGAGGTGGTGGCGGAGGGTTCTCCTGACTCCCCTCATTGCGTTCTGGATTCTGACGCGTTGGCGGAGCCATCCTGAAGAGGGTGACATCTGTTAGCATCTTGATAGACAGATAGACAAGTTGAATCAACGGATAGAAATTGCAACATATAGTCTTCACAATAAACATTCAAACGAGGATGAACGAATGAATTCCATAGTAAATCATCACACTTCCATTAAGGTGAGAAGCCACTTGATAAGAGATTGATGAGTAAAATAAAAAGGTACGACTGGAACAAATAAGTGGTAAGGATTACCCAATCACAAACCAAATATCTGCGAGAAGAAATGCTAAGAGCTACTTGAATCCCACGTATAAACTCCCGAAACTTTCTGGTTATGCAATCTGGTGTTGGGGATACAGGGGACACAAAATATATCACCCAAACTAGCAATCCCTAGATCCAGCTGTATCCATCCGTCAACACATAACCAAGAAACCTTCGGAAATCGTGTACCTCAACCTTCGAAAAGCATCCGTTATACGAGTTATGGCAATACTCCTGAATTCCCGCCCCAGTACTGGGTGGCATCGAGGTGATCTCACCAACAACTGCATAAAAGAGATTTTCGATGTCGGCGAAACTCAGGTATTCCAGAACTGCAACGATAAAATTGTGACGACAATACCTCGGAGCTCAACTCCCCGGGACACTGCCACAACCCCTAAATGTCAGGAGGCACCAAGAACAATGTTCTCATCACAAAACCATCAGAACGATTCCAAGATACCCGCGTGATCCTAAATTTTTTTTAGTGAAATTTGAGGAGAGAAGAGTCAAAACTTCTACGTCAGAAGGCCTCACCAGAGCGATGAAGGGACTGAGGAGTACAAAGAATCCTACTCTCCGATATATATAATCCTAAGACTCAAAACATTTTTGTTCTAGACTCAATAACGCCAGCGATTCGATCAAGCAGGGGGCTCCTAAGTCGGGGATGGCTCTGATACCAACTTGTAACGCCCACGATGCGGCTATATCTCCCACGTGTCGAGGCACGCCTTAGAGGCATAACCGCATTGTGGTTTTGTCGCAAGAAGGGTCATCTTCACACAATCCCATGTAATGAACAAGAATGGGATAACGAGAGTTGGCTTATAATCGCCACTTCACACAATACACAAATTAATTCATACATCATCCATAATCCACGCATAGACTGACTACGGTCAAATCCAAATGAAAAAGGAAAATAATCCCAAATGCTAGATCCCCGATCGTCCCAACTGGGCTCCACTACTGATCATCAGGAAACGAAACATAGTAACGACCACGTTCCTCGTCGAACTCCCACTTGAGCTCGGTTGCGTCACCTGCACTGGTATCATCGGCACCTGCAACTGTTTTGGTAGAATCTTTGAGTCACGAGGACTCAGCAATCTCACACCCGCGAGATCAAGACTATTTAAGCTTGTAGGAAAGGATGGTGTAATGAGGTGGAGCTGCAGCAAGCACTAAGCATATATGGTGGCTAACATACGCAAAAGAGAGCGAGAAGAGAAGCAACGCAACGGTCGCGAAGCTAGAAATGATCAAGAAGTGATCCTGAACTACTTACGTTCAAGCATAACTCAAACCGTGTTCACTTCCCGGACTCCACCGAGAAGAGACCATCACGGCTACACACACGGTTGGTGTATTTTAATTAAGTCAAGTGTCAAGTTCTCTACAACCGGACATTAACAAATTCCCATCTGCCTCATAACCGCGGGCACGGCTTTCGAAAGATAATACCCTGCAGGGGTGTCCCAACTTAGCCCATTATAAGCTCTCACGGTCAACGAAGGATAAACCTTCTCCCGGGAAGACCCGATCAGTCTCGGAATCCTGGTTTACAAGACATTTCGACAATGGTAAAACAAGACCAGCAAAGCCGCCCAAATGTGCCGACAAATCCCGATAGGAGCTGCACATATCTCCTTCTCAAGGCACACTGGATGAGCCAGACGTCGGGTTGGCATAGACCCTGGTTGCCCAGGGGGCGCCGGACATCGCTCGGTTTGGGCCAGCACTCGAAGAAGCACTGGTCCGGGGGGGTTAAAATAAAGATGACCCTCGGGCTCGCGAAAACCCAAGGGAAAAAGGCTTAGGTAGGCAAATGGTAAAACCAAGGTTGGGCCTTGCTGGAGGAGTTTTATTAGAGGCGAACTGTCAATGGGGTCCCATAAATCACCCAACCGCGTAAGGAACGCAAACTCAAGGAACATAACACCGGTATGACGGAAACTAGGGCGGCAAGAGTGGAACAAAACACCAGGCATAAGGCCGAGCCTTCCACCCTTTACCAAATATATAGATGCATTAATTAAATAGGAGATATTTTGATATGCCAAAATATATCAATGTTCCAACATGGAACCAAACTTCAACTTCACCTGCAACTAGCAACGCTATAAGAAAGGCTGAGCAAAAGCGGTAACTTAGCCAAACAATGGTTTGCTAGGAAATGATGGTTAGAGGCTGGACATGGCAATATGGGAGGCATGATATAGCAAGTGGTAGGTAGCGCAGCATGGCAATAGAACGAACAACTAGCAAAGCAAAGATAGAAGTGATTTCGAGGGTATGGTCATCTTGCCTGCAAGGTTCTCAGAGTTGTCAAAAGCTTGATCCTCGTAAGCGTACTCAACAGGTTCCTCATTCACGAACTCGTCTCCCGGCTCTACCCACAGCAAGAACACAAGCAATGGAACTACAATCATTCACGGGAAATGCACAAGCAACATGATGCATTACATGCATGATATGCGAGATGTGATATGCGATGCATATGCATGCTCCGGAAGAAAAATGATGAACAAGGCAGTAACTTGGCAAACCAAGTATGCCACTGGAAAGATGAGATGATTTCGGTCGAAATCGATATAAAGATCACCGGAAACGGATGCACGGTTTGCAATGGCAAGTAAAACAAGGATGACACGATTCTGCGATTAACAGCATGATAGCACTTAGAATACATCAAGTAACTATGCTACAGCACTCCAACATAGCAATAAAGCATATGGCAGTAATCTACATGAGATGCTTGACAAAATATGAACAATGAGCTACGGCTAGATCACACAATAACAGGTTCAAACAAGCATGGCAAAAGTGCAAAAGATATCAGCTTCACAGACTTGGTGAAAATACTGAACATGGCTGAAACAGCATCAGGTAGCAATGTTCAGAGCAAGCCAAATACATGCTACAGGAACTTAACATAGCAAAACAAGGCATGGCATGAATCTAATAAAAGCATAGAACAAAAGTCCCTTACTGAGCATGAGCCAAAAAGAATCAGAAGATATGATGGCACCCATGTAAACATAGCAAGTTCCGTTAACAGGTTTCAGACTTAGCAGAAAACAGAACATGGCATTAACAGAATTATGAAAGCATGTTGGTGAGCTCGATTCACTCATTACAAAGCAATGCATGACAAAACAAGCATACCTACAGCAAGATGGCATGTTTATGAAGCTAACCATGGCAAGAGCAAGTTCATAGCATGTATGGATCAAGTACAACAACCTTGGTAAAATTGAATATCATGTTAACAATCTGCCAGGAATATTTTATAGCAAAAGTAGAGCAATATTAAGACATGCTAGGGCACTCCATAATTGCAAACAGGGGCATGGATGGATAGACCACAACTATATCTACAAAACATCCTTACTGAACATACTCAAAAGAAGCATGGATCTCACTGTACCCACATGGATACGTAGCAACAAAATAACAGCAGATAAAAGACTTGGTAAAATCCTAAGTCCCTGAAAACAGAAACATCACGAAGCCTAGTTTGCATGCTTGTGCTAGTCACCACATAGATCACAAAAATACATGGCATAAACCTCTGTAAAGATGGAATGGCATAGATCAAAACACCTGTAGAGCTCATGCCCAGAAGATGCACACATCAAATGCAACAAAAATAACAAAACACCAAGTTCTGATAAGTAACAGTAGTAAACATCATATAGCACTCTTGCACCAGAGATTTGGGTAGGAAAGATGACCCTTCTTGCGACAATACCTACAATGCGGTTATGCCTCTAAGTCGTGCCTCGACACGTGGGAGATATAGCCGCATCGTGGGCGTTACATCTGTGCAACCTGCGGTGGTCAACTCCCTTCCAATCCTGCGTAGCCTGTCAGCAGCAACAATCAGCTCGGTGCTACTAGAAAACACCGGCGGATTCAATCTCTGAAAACGGGCTAAGTTGTCAACTGGAGTGGCGGTGGGTTGTTGTTGTTGTTGCCTTGGTTCTGGACTAGTAGCTGCATCAAAGCATTCTGCTGTTGGATCAACTGAGTGAGCTCCGGTGGGAAGACAAATCCAGGGTCACGTCTCGGAGGCATCTGATGGGTTTAGAGGGAAGAGATTAGAATAGAATGAGGTCTAAAGAAAATAGCACTACCCATATGCACATGAGACAAACACATTCATATCACACAACTCAATTCAAACAAGGGCATACAATCAATCTAACTACCGTTACAAGATACTCGGACTACTACTATATACATGGGGAAAATACTACTGATAATATGGTGGTCATCTAGGAATTTTGATCGGTGGAAGACTCCATGATATCTGCTCTAGCTTCGTTTTCGTAATCATCATCACTATTGTCGGGGTCGGAGTCGGTGTCGTCGATGATGATGTAGTCCTCGGGACGGTCGTCATCTCCTCCTGGCGCGGGGTCTCCCATGAATACTCCTAGCTTCCTTGTCAGGTCGTCATTCTTTTCTACTAGTATTGCGATTTCCTCCTCATATCCATCGCATGTAGACTTGAGTTTCTCTTCAAGCTCCATGTTCCTGCTCATCACCTTCTTCAGTTCTATCATGCTTGCGCACATTTGGTTCTCCTGGCGACGAATGTGCTGGTTTAACTCCTGGATGAAAGCTGCAATGGACCTGTCCCTCCTGGTGTTGATCATCTCCCATTGCTCGTCTCGGCGCCCACATATCTGGTAGCACTACAAAAAAAATACACTTCCGTGATGATACGTGTTTGTCACAGTAGGTCGCGTTTTTTGTCAGGCATGTACATCCATGACGATTTTATGACAGAATCAAGATAGTCATACCTGTGCTATCGTAGAAGTGTTCCATGACATTACCAAAATTATCATCACGGAAGTGTGCACTTCCATGACGATAAATCGCGCGTCACAGAAGTGCTTTCGTCAAGGGTGACCGACACGTGGCATCCACCATAACGGAACGTCGTTAAGCTATCGGTCGGGTTTTGGATCCGATAACCTGTTAACAGCCCCGACCAATGGGGAGTTTCCACGTGTAAAATCATCATTGGCGGGAGGAACACATGTCGGCTCATCGTTGGGACAAATGTCATCCACTCATTGGACAGAAGGCGCCTATGATACGTCGACACGTGGCACGGCCCAACAGAGGCCCATTCCTATGAAAAGGCCGGCCCGTTTGACTTGGTCAAAAGGTGGCGGGCCGGCCCATGGAAAGCCTGTTAACGACCTGTTCGCATATAGCCCATTTACAGCCCGCTAACCCAAGGCCCGTTACGCCCTATCCGAATTAGGCCCAGTAGCGTCATCTGGGCCATCCAATATGATTCCAGCCCGTTTTCACTTCTGGCCCATGACGTCTTTCGGCCCATATGAGGCCCTATGTAACTCTTGGCCTATTAACGGCCCGTGGTGAAACTGGCCCGTAATGAATAGTGTATCACTTTAAACCCATTAACGGCCCGTGGTGAAACTGGCCCGTAATGAACAGTGTATCACTTTATACCCATTAACGGCCCGTTATTCCGTTGGGCCATTTCCAGCCCATGTTATCTTTCGGCCTTCTTAGAGCCCATTTATTCTTGGGCTCATTTCTAGCATTCGTTTACTTATGGCCCGTTACTGTCATTTTCTGCTTGTGGGCCAAATTCAGCCCGTGGTTACAGTCGGCCCGTTTGTGGTCCGTTAATACGTTGGGCCGTTTTCATAGCGTCATCAAATACGGCCTATTAACGATGGCCCGTTATGGTCGGCCCATGAACGGACAATTCCAACTCTAGCCCGTTTACGGCCATAATGCGGCCTGTTATTGGCCCATGTTTGGCCAATCGATCATACGGCCCGTATAAGGCCCATTGATGATACAGCCCGTAGAAGGCCCATTGTTTCTACGGCCCATAGAAGGCCCATTGTTTCTACGGCCCATAGAAGGCCTACTGTTTCTACGGCCCGTAGAAGGCCCACTATTTCTACGGCCCGTAGGAGGCCCAGTGTCACTACAGTAAATATTAGCCCATGGTTATTGTGGCCTAGTTTTAAAAAGAACTGCACTGACTACAAGCAAACAAATAAACAAGACAATAAGGAAATAAATAAGCAAGCAACTTATGCTAGGCTATCACGGCTATTACACATATTACATCCACTTGGCATCAAAGTTCGCCACCAGTGCAAATATAGGGAACAAAGCAGCATATAAACGCCGCAGCAAAACAAGTCCAGAACTGAAACCACTTCAGAAGAGTTCAAGAAACAATATCCTGGGTACCCATAATGCTGGCAAGATGCTTAGCAAGCTTATTAACTTTCTCTTGTTTGGCGCTTAAATCCTCCAGCGCTTGCTGTTGCACAAGAAAGTACACATCTGAATTCTGCAGGGACTTCCTCAGTCCTTTGGCTTCTTGCCGCAGCACAGCTGACTGATGCCTTTCAGCTTGTAGCTGAGACTGAAGAAGCCAAAGTGATTCAGGCAGCGAGTTCGAAGAGCTTGTGCCAGCGGTACTGGCCAGTAACTCGAACACTACATCAACGCAGGACTGTGGGGTTTTCTCACTGTCTACAAGATCGTTTTTATCACCTTTCTTGGAGACCAACAGGGTTGTCTCACTATTTTGAACCTTATCTGCATTACTTTCTCTACCATTGCATAGTGGGGTGCTCTTCTCCAATATTCTGTTTGCATACTACAAGAGAAATAAGCAGACACATCACAGGTTTAGCTTGTAGTATACGAAACTCATTTTGGTAAACCGGTTCAATAGTAAGGTGGACAGGATAACAGCATGAAAAAAACATATATCTATGTACTATGGTCACTGTATTGTCCATATCATTCTAGTTTATGTTCCCTAATCAAGATAGAGACACAGTTCAACTCATATATTTTTAAGACACAGCAACATAGACAGAATATAAGTGTGAGAAACTACACAGCATTGGCAGCACTTGTAATGTGCATCACATGAGAACATAACTGTTTATACAACTTAAACTGAAATCAACATAGAGCAAGAAGTTAGAACAGCAATCCAGTTAAATAAATAGGTTTAAAACATACCTGTTGCGCCATTGGAGTTTCAATTGGATCCTTCAAATTCGAAAGTAGTTGGTATGAGTAAATACAGTGATGCAACAGCAAAGGAGTATGGACCATAGCTACGGAATCTGACCTGAGAACAGTTGCTCTTCTGCTTTAAACGTGGAGTTTGGGTTAGCTGTGGTGGTCTTCGTGCTTTGGGCACTGCAGTAGCTTTACAAACTGCTCGTGTGGGGGACTCTGTGGTGGACATGGTGCTTTGTCAACTATAAGTGGGTTACTATCCGCTGGGGTTGCGGTTAGATGGGTTGTAGCTGGTTCTCTGCCCAACGGTGTAAGTGTGCAATCTGGAAGAGTCTCGATTATGTGTGGTGGGGCTAGTTTGTGGGCCAGTACAACCATGGTTCTATCTGCATCGACGGGTAGCACTGTCTTTTGTCAAGAACGGGTTTTTGCTCCCTTAGATACTGCCATCACCCCCTCCAATTCAAATGGCTGATAAACAAGAAAAGAAATTGAACGTACAAACATTGTATGATAGACAGATGTGGCAATTCACATATATGTTGTCTAACCAAATAGGACAGCATGACACAATTTCACATATATGATGCCTAACTAAACAGGATAGCATGACACAATTTCAGATATATGATGGATAACTTAACAGGATATAATGGCATAATTCAACATATGATGAGTACCTAAACAGGATGACATGACAAAACTATATGATGTCTTTCTAAAATAGGTTGGGATGAAATAATTCACATACATGTTGTCTAAGTATACAGGATGGCATGATATAATTGACATAATTGATTCATATACTAAGCAGCTGGCACTCGCATGTATGATCTCTGAACTAAGCAGATAGAATTCAATATTGTGCATATGATGTCTAAACTAAGCAATGCAAGACACCATATGCATCATATGAGAAATATAAACATTGCAACTTAGAGCATACACCTCAGGTGGGATATAGGACTGGTCATCTGTCTCGGAATCCTCCTCTGAGGAGCTCCCTGTAACCATCGAGATATATGCTTCAACAGGTACCATTGCCTGCTCTGAAGACCTTGTTTTCACTCCAGATTTTTCCATAACCGGCTCAAATGGCTGATACACATGAAGAGTAGTTCAATATACACAGATTGTCGACAAATGGAATACGTAATGAAAAAAAGATGGCATGAGATAATTCACATATATGATGCCTGGCTCCATGGCGTTGCATAATTCACATATATGATAACTGGCTGAAAAACATGGCATTGCATAATTCACATATCTGATATAGAAAGCAAACAGGAGGCATTCACACAAAGCATGTCTAATCTAAGCAGATGGCATGGCAATGCAAGTCACCATATGCATGATATGAGCAATATAACCCAGCCAAGTTAGAGC
>NC_057799.1:351631060-351642850 GCF_018294505.1 Triticum aestivum
CTCCTCTGAGGAGCTATCTATAACTAGCAAGAAATCTGCATCGACAGGTAGCACTGACTGCTCAGAAGACCTTGTTTTCACTCCAGATTTTCCCATGACCGACTCAAATGGCTGATGCACAGGAAGAGTAGATGAATGTATAAACATTGTTGACAAATGGAATACATTATGGAAAAAAATATGGCATAATACAATTCACATATACGATGACTGGCTAAACAGGATGGCATTGCATGATTCACGTATATGATGCTTGGCTAAAGAAGATGGCATTGCATAATTCCCATATACTCCCTCCGTTCCTAAATATTTGTCTTTTTAGAGATTTCAAATGGACTACCACATACAGATGTATATAGACATATTTTAGAGTGTAGATTCACTCATTTTGTTCCGTATGTAGTCACTTGTTGAAATCTCTAAAAAGACAAATATTTAGGAATGGTGGGAGTATGATATAGAAACCAAACAGGTGGCATTCACACAAAGCAAATCTAAACTAAGCTGATGACATATAAGATGTATAATGTAAGCAATGCAAGGCGCCATATGCATGATATGACCAACATCAGCATGGCAGGTTAGAGCAAACACCTCAGGTAGTAAACAGGCGTGGTCGGCTCCTTCCGAATCTCCATCTGAACAGTTATCTTCCTCTGGAATACAATCTGGAAATGCAGGAGGGGGGGGGCACTTCGCCCACCATGGTGCGGCGTCTGCATGACATTATATTCGCATGCAACGGTCTTCTCTTTTTCTCTACATGTTCAGTACGATTGTGTACAATATCTGACATGCATAATAAAAAAAATAGTTAGATTTTGTAAGGCCTAAGGGGTGCATGCAAAAATCAAGACTGATGGTAGCAAACGAGTGGATGGATCCAAAACTAATGATAGTAGGTAGATTATAGCTTCAGTTTAAAAAGATAGACAATGGATCATCTATTGTTTGTTGCCCACCCAACATGAACCACATAGAAGACCCCAGATGAACCAGATAGTACACAGATACTATTCGTTGCTGGGTCGATATGAGACCCATGGGCAATTCAAAACTCAAGATTGAACGATAAAGTAGCAGGTAATAATAACCGATGTATAACGTAAGCAAACACGAAAGACTGCGACCTCTCTTCCGGAACTATGTAGTCCTCAGGTTCATCTGCTCAGTCGATGATGGTAATGCAGTTGGCGTGGGTGCTGGCAACGAGGAAGATGATCTGAGGCGGCGAAAGGAAGTCTGCAGGGGGGATCTCTGCTGCAGTGAACGCTTCTGTCGATGGTGCACCTCAGGTGGGGTGGATGACGGCATGACATGAGCAGGACATAACACACAGAGTTTTCTTTGACGCCTATCTGAAAATGAAGTAAATCTGTAAGGGCTCCTTAGAATTGGAGGATTCTATAAACGCAGGGACAGGAAAAACATAGGAATAGGATAGGAATGCACGTTCAAAACAGAGCATTTGGAAACATAGGATTTCAGTCTTCCTGGGTGTTTGGCTCACATGAATTGGAAGAACAGAGGAATGGAGAAACAAAGTGATGCGACGAGTGTACAACCTCTTTGGCATAGCCTTGTGGACCTCAACATCATTGGGTTGGACGTGGAGGATGGTGATGATATTGGTGTGACTGTCGGAGGCGGGGAAGAAGATCCGAGGCCTCTAGAAACGGCACCGAGGGTACTGCTCCGCTGTGATGGATGGTTCCGTCGTTGGAGCAGCTCCGCTAAGGTGTACGGCGGCGAGGCTGAAGCATGACAAGACAGACAACGTTAATCTGAAGTGGGACCCTAATATCATCTGCAATAGATGATGTAAAATACATCACCAAAAAGTGCTACTCCCTCCGTTCCTAAATATTTGTCTTTCTAGATATTTCAACAAGTGACTACATACGAAGCAAAGTGAGTGAATCTACACTCTAAAATGTGTCTACATGCATCCGTATGTTGTAGTCCATTTGAAATGTTAGAAAGACAAATATTTCGGAACGGAGGGAGTAGATGTAAAACGCATCAGCCGCGCCACGGCCGCTCCGACAAATGCTGTAAGTACTGTTCACTCTGAACTTAACTGAACAAAATGAACTTCACAGTCGAAACTGAATTTTACTATCGAAACTGATTGAACTAGTAACAGAGCATTGCAATAGATGTTTAGGGCATTCGAGCACTAGTAGCAGAGAAGCAGTGATCTAAATCAGCAGACGCTCGAGCAGGGAACGCACTAGCAGAGAGCAAGTCGTGTAGTAGCACGGCGAGCGAGTGCTAAAGCAGCAACTCCTGTAGCTGCCGGAGGTCGTGCAACAGCAGCAGCGCAAGCGAGGGCAAGAGCAGAGCAGCAGCACGAACGAAAGCAGGAGCAGTGCAGCAGCGTGACCGACAGCAAGAACAGAGCCGCAGCGCGAGCGAGAGCCGGAGCAGCTGCAGCTAGTGCCGTTGTGGAAGTCGCCGCCGAGGAAGCAATGACATGGGGGAGAGACACCGTGGGTGATGTGGCCGGCGACGGCGCTGTCGATGGAGACACGCCATGTCTGCTCGGTATCGAGCACCGGCAGCCCCGTGAGATCGAATAAAAGATAAAATGCAGCGGTGAGTGCAGAACCTCCTTGGTGGCGCCGAGTTGGCCTCGGCTTCATCAGAGGAATTGGTGAGGGTGCTGCGGTTTCGGTGGGGCAGGTCAAGACGGCGCTGTGGGGATTGAGGTGGCGCGATAGACGAGGCGAACATCGGGGCAGCTCCTTGGAGGTGGAGGACGGGGCGGTTGATCTGGCGGGACGACGAGATCGACAACGGATCCTCATCCGGTGCGGTGGATGAGGGACGGTGAGCTGTTGCCGTGGACGACGTAGTCAGGGAAGAGTCTCCGGCTGGGCGGCGGTCGGGAGGCCAACGGAGGAGCGTGGGGTTTCGCGGGTTTTGGCGGCCTCGGTGTACGAATGGGGGGAGGGCGAAGGGGGAGGGGGAGCCAAGCTTAGGGACGCGCTTGTCCGAAATGTAGGGTAAGTTACCAGCATACCCCACCGGTTTTGACACCGCGACGTGGAGCTTCATTTCCGGCTGAGGGGTAGAAGGGGGATTTCGCGTGTCTGGGTTGCGGGAGCGATTTCGGATGAGGAGGGAGTTCTCGCGTGCGTCCAAATTTCAGGATAACAAGGCGCGGCGCGGGTTGAAGAAGCGGGAGTTTCAAAGCAGGTGAGACAAAAGATACTCGAGCTTGAAAATTTCGGGATAACAAGGTGCGGATTCCTTGTTCGGCAGAACAAACTTAACGTGTAAAAAAACAAATCATACAAGACACAAGAGAGTCATGTCCCCTTTTACTATATTGCTATAGATGCCATTGAAAAAACTACAAGAAAAATGTAAAAAAAATCGGGAGAACAAGATTACCCTGCACAATACCAAATCGATTCGCACTTCCCTCAACAACAACAAAAAACAAATCAATTCCCACCAAAGAAAGAGTAATGTCCCTTTTTATATGATTACAGATGCCATGATCTCGAATTTCAATTTTTGAATCCACGTTATGTTGAATTCGAATATATCGTTAGGTGACCTTGCGGTTTATAATTGATGTAGTCGTACATTTTGATCTTCCATCATATATGAACATTTTACTCCACCATGTGAACATATATATTGTCGTCTACCATATGGAATAAATTTGAATCAATTTCCTTATTTGAATACGATTGTTGTCAAGTTATACAATAATTTATATATTATCTTGATAACAAAAAACATACATATAGCAGTAATCATATTTCACTATGAACTACATGTACCATACGCTCTCCAATTCAAATATTTGTATCCATTTTATGTTGAATTCAAATCATAGTACATTATTGGTCTAGGTAGCGAGATGTTTGGGATAATCTAAACCCTGTTTTCATATGTATAATTTTTGGCTGAATTGGGACAAGTTTTGGTATAAGCCTCTTGCAAAACCGGAGATTCTCTCAACAAGCCTCGTGGTTCTGAGAGGGAACGTGTCACCTTTGTGTGCGAAACGATATACGCTGCCTCCCCCTGATTTTATTTATAGAGGCAACGTAGAACTATATGAGTGCCCTGTTAAATTTTGGAATTATTTCGGGTTCATTTGGCCTTTTTATACATTAATTGAGTTTCTGGACTTTTAATGTGCATAATCTAAATATGAATTGCATGCACATGCTTCGGTGCACCAAAGTGGGTTGAAAAATCACATGTGTGTCCTTGGTTGAATTTCTAGGGCCCATGGAAGAAATGAGAATGAAATTCAAACATCTGGGCGTCATGACTCGGCCGAGAACATCGAGAAACTTTGATTTTAAATTCATGTAAATCCAAAACTCGCCTGGAAATCATGAAACTTGGCATGGTGTCATGTCATGGCACTAACATGTTGTGGTAAAAAATTGGGCCAATTTGGAAGCTCGTGGTTCTAAGAGGGAACGTGCCACCTTTGAGTGTGAAACGATATACGCTGCCCCCTTGAGTTTCTTAACAAAGGCAACATAGAACTACATTAGTGCCCTGTTAAATTTTGGAATTATTCCGGGTTCGTTTGTCGTTTTTTATACATTAATTGAGTTTCTAGTCATTTAATGTGCATAAGTCAAATTTGAACTACAAGCACATGCTCTCGTGCACCAAAGTTGGTTGGAAAATCACATTTGTGTCCTCGGGTGAATTTCTAGGTCCCATGCAAGAAATGAGAATAAAATTAAAACATCTGGGCATCGTGGCTCGGCCGAGAACATTGAGAAACTTGGTTTTAAAATTCTTGTAAATCCAAAACACGTCTGAAAATCATGAAACTTGGCATGGATGTCATGTCATGGTACTACCATGTTGTGGTAAAAAAATTGGCCGAATAGGAACAGATTTTGGTATAAGCTTCTTGCAAATCGAAGCTTCTCTCAAGAAGACTCGTGGTTCTAGAAGGAACGTGCCACCTTTGAGTGCGAAACGATATACGTTGTCCCCCTTGAGTTTATTTACAAAGGCAACATAGAACTACATGAGTGCCTTGTTAAATTTTGGAATTATTCCGGCTTCGTTTGGCCTTATTTACACATTAATTGAGTTTTTGGTCATTTAATGTGCATAATACAAGTTTGAACTACAAGCACATGCTCCCGTGCACCAAAGTTGGTTGAAAAATCACATTTGTGTCCTCGGGTGAATTTCTACTCCCTCCTTCCATCTATGTAGGTCCTAATGCGTTTTTCGAGGCTAACTTTGACCAAACTTTAGAGCAATAATATATGACATGCAACTTACACAAAGCATACCTTCAAATTTGTATGTCAAAGGAGCTTCCAATAATATAATTTTCATAGTATACATCTCATGTGCTATTAATCTCGTCAATAGTCAAAGGCTGTCTTGAAAAACACATTAGGCCCTATATAGATGGAAGGAGGGAGTAGGTCCCATGCAAAACATGAGAATAAAATTCAAACATCTGGGCATCGTGGCTCGGTCGAGAACATTGAGAAACTTGGTTTTAAAATCATGAAACTTGGCATGGTGTCATGTCATGGTAGTACCATGCCGTGGTAAAAAAAATTGGCCGAATAGGAACAAATTTTGGTATAAGCTTCTTGCAAATCGGGGCTTCTCTGAAGAAGGCTCGTGGTTCTGGGAGGGAACGTGTCACCTTTGTGTGCATAATTCAAATTTGAAATACAAGCACATGTTCCAGTGCACCAAAGTTGGTTGAAAAATCACATGTGTGTCCTCGGGTAAATTTCTAGGTTCCATGCAAGAAATGGGAATGAAATTCAAAATTCTGGGCGTCATGGCTGGCTTGGAAACATTGAGAAACTTAGTTTTTTAATTCCTGTAAATCCAAAGCACGCATGAAAATAATGAAACTTGGCTTGGTGCCATGACATGGCACCAACATGCTGTGGTAAATTTGCAGTCCGATTTGCAAAGGCGCACACATTAACAATCAACAAAGACATTTTGGAACAAGTGCTGCCACGTTACAATCGAAAACACAAGTATTATTGAAACCGTGGGCGTTCTACTTACTAGTACCATTTACATGCCGCCACGCGTCCCCATTTTTTATTAGCTAGGAGGCGCCGTGCAGGGTAGCTATTTGAGTACGAGAGGCGTGCGATCAGACCCCTGCGCGTGCTTATCGGGAGGAGAGCCCTTTGACCTCCATCTTCCGTCCACCTCTCTCCCAAGGTCTCCATTAATGGCGCCCGAGCCTCTGTTTAATGGCGTGGCTATGTCTCACTGGACTGAGATTTAAGAGAGAAAAAAGAAAATCTGAAAGCACGGATCTTGATGTAAGATCCGACGGACCTATATAGCATCTACTGTGACTTATAGCAAGACTGATGAATATATAAGGATGATTAATTTTTTTTGATCAAAGAAGGGCTTGCCCCTTCTGATTTTCATTACTGAAAACCACCACAATTCACCAGAAGTTCAGCACAACTCCAGCCTAACACGAAGGACTAAAAGCTACCAGATTGAAATCGCAACATCCCAAGAGGCCAACAAAGGCCAAACATCCGCGCTAGAACCCAACATTTCACAACCGACGACACAATCCACATCCTAAACCAATTATTACATCAAAAGAAACCAAGAAACTGAAGGAAGCCCATCAGCAACTAGAAGAACACCAATGCCAGGGTCGCCACATCAAGAGTTTTCTTCATTCCAGCCTCGCAACATTGATCTTCCACAGAAAGATAAGGACGATTAATTGCCTTACATAATTAGAAAGATAATTAAAAAAGCCACATGCGGCTACGCCCAAAATACACAAGGGCAAAGAAGAAGGAAGACAAGGATCTGGCTCGCTGATCTCTACTTTCTTGATGCGTTGCCGTAGGCCGCGGGAACTAGTCTCCGCGACAAGCTGCGATGAGCTCTTTCGTGTCCTCAAGACGCTGCTTGAGAACATCCACGGATTCCTCCACCAGCCTTTGGCGCTCGTTGCGGAGCATGTCATTCTCGTCCATAAATTTCTTGACGATGACGCCGGTCCTCTTCAACAAGGCACTGGTCTCCTCCTGCTGGTCTGCACTTCGGACGATCTTCTGCCTCAGCAGGTCACGCTCGGCCCGGAGCCTCTCATTGCCCTCCCTTAGTTGCCGGATGACGCCGTAGCCTATTCAAACGAGGCTTTCATGTCATACTACAACCTCGCCCAGCCGGAGATCTGATCCATCTGGCTATGGACGATCGCATGCATGCACCTGTAACAGTCGTCGCCTGCCCGCGAGAAATTTTCCCAGGCCGCCGCGGCGCGGCGGGACATCTCTGCTGCATTCGTGGCGCGGCGGGACATCTCTGCTGCTTCCGCGGCGCGGTCGGACCAGTCTGCTGCATCGACGGCGCGGCGGGACCTCCGTGCTACTTCAGCGGCGCGGCGGGACCTCTGTGCTGCTACTTCCGCGCGGCGGGACATGTCGGCTGCTCTCGCAGCGAGGCGGGACATCTCTCGTGCTTCCGCTTCCATGCTCGCCTCTCCCTGGTGGCAATCTCTCGACCCAGAACTCACGCTGGCCATGGCAGACGCAAGGGAAGGATGCTGAATGACTTGTTTGTTTTTGTGGATGAGGAGTTGAGGAGGAATGTGCAGTCATCTTGGCATACTAATATTTATAACCAAGTACTAATACGCTCCTAAGTGGGAAACCGTTTAGGTTGTGATCGGTGTGAACAGGTTTGCAATTCAATATAGCGTGGTACTAATACGCTCCTAAGTGGGAAACCGTTTAGGTTGTGATCGGTGTGAACAGGTTTGCAATTCAATATAGCGTGGAGTAATTTGGAATGTGACGAGACGCAAGCTCAAAATTTATTGACGGTTCTAGTTTCGAAGTGCGGCACTATTCCCGGATGGAGTACTTTTTCTACTCCCTCCTTTCCGGTTTTATAGGGCTTATCTCAAAATTTTAGTTTTCCCATTTTATAAGGCTCAATTTGGTTGTTCCCCAACACATGTTCAGATTCCAAGGTGCATTAAATCATTGCATGCAAGTATTAAGAGAAAATTGACCAATGCATGTACTTTATGCATGCATGCATTGCAATTAATGCATTGATAAACATAAATTTTTGAGAAAAACAAGAGCATTAATTAGGTGCTTTTGCAAACTACCAAAAATATTCCACCACTCACCATCTTGGTTGGTGAGATTTTTGAATTAAGCCCTATAAACCGGAAAGGAGGGAGTACTGCTGTGTACGTGCAATAACTAGCACCATCGTATACATATCTTACAGCTAATGGGGCGTTCGACAGGAATAGCCGCGTGGCAAGCTCTAGGCTAGTCTTTTTTTCAGACGCATTAAACCTATCTCTCGGGACTTCTCGCACGCAGCATCGTGCCACCCACAAAAACTTGTACTCTGAGTTTAGTAGTACGTTATACAGGAAGAGAAGAGGTGCACACACGCACTCGTCCTCTCACACACGCATCTATTTTTTCTCGAAAAGGAGGATGATGACCCCCGGCCTCTGCATCTGGGAGTCACACACGCATCTGTAGCTACGAATTGTAGTGTTCTCAACCATCCGATTGGCTCTATCATGGATGTACCTATATACTAAAACATGTCTAGATACATCAATATTTTGACAAATGGAAGGCATGTATTGTGGAACGGAGGGAGTGCTTGTCATCAAAATGGATAAATAGGGACATATCTAGAACTAAAATACGTCTACATACATCTCCTTTTATCCATTTTGATGACAAGTAGTACTTCTTACCCAAAGGAACTTTATATCCAACAGACACAAAATATCCGTTCGACTGTTGGAAATTACTGATCTGATGTCGAAGTAATTGCTGCATCGCCACCAAAACCCACCATTTCTTAAGCTAAAGTAGACCAAGGTAATCCCTATATTAGCATATTACTAAGATAAACAGAAGGCATTGTAGAAACATTTAGGACGTGAGCTTGTCAATCTGAATGTGGAGGGACACAAGCTTAGCCCCGGCCAGCAGCTTGGGCGGAACTGTCAAGAAGGTCAGCTCCTGCACGTCGACGTCGCCGGGATCCTTGCTGCTTGTCACCTCCATTTCCTCCTTGACGGCGTCGGTCGTGCCTTTGGGCTCCCCTGGCGGGCCGTTCGCCCACAGCTTGGCCACGTAGTGCGGCAGTGGGGACACCCCCGCTCTGATGCAGACGACCAACACGGCGATAGGCGTGCCGATGTCGAGCACGCCGCCGACCAAGAAAAACGCGCGCGGTCCTCCTCCGCGAACAGCAAGAGCCGTGGCTCCGACAGTGGCACTTGCAGCTGGAGCACCTTGCCGTACTGGATCCTGTGCACGGGCATGGGATGCGCGGTGCTGATGTGGTGGTAGAGCGCCGGCGGCGGGCCTTCGTAGCCGCAGACGGGCACGGGGCATTTGCAGGGCGCGAGCGGACACACGCTCTGGTGATCGGCGAGCTTGTGGTAAGTGACGTAGAGCCCACAACCTTCGTGCGGGCACTCCACCCTCACCAACGAAAGTACGGAGTCCACCACCGTGTTCTGCACGTCGAAGCCATCGCCGCGCTCGCACTTCTGGCACTGTCGGTGGTTCCCGGGGCGCTCGACGCCGCAGTCCGCGCAGGCCAGGTGCCCTTCGTTGCACTGCAGACATCACGAACATCACATCAATCAAGAAACCTGCACCTTGCTCAATCAGCCGAACGGACGAGGTGTATTCGAACCTCATACACTGGAGGCGTCAAGGGGCGGAGGCACAAGGGGCAGTGGAGCACGGTGAGGTCCATCGAGACCTTAGAGAGCTCCATCGTCGGGTCCTGTTCGGTCTACATGATCTCGCCCTCCTCGTTTACAACCATCTCTCGACTTGGGCCGGGGTATTACAAAGCTTTACCGTCACATATTTTATACTACTTCAAGGTGCATTAAATCAACACATGCAAGTATCAAAAGGAGAGTCACGGCATGCATGCATGCGTTCTAATTAATGCATCGGTAAACGCAAATTATTGAAATATATCGAGTGCAGTGCTTTGATGTGTCGCGTCAACTCGTACATCAACAAGAAGTTTGATTATCCTCTCCCTCGCGGACTTAACTGCACCTGCCTTTGGCTGTATGACAGGTTGGCCACACACCTGTCGGGCCCACCTGTCATACACGCAAAGCCAGGAGCGTCCCTCCCTCGCCCATGAGCGTGGTGGCTGGCAAGACTAGGAGAAGCTTTCGCTACACGCTCTCCCTCCCGCACGCGGTGGACATGCAGCAGTTCAATCGGTGTCAGATGGCCAGAAGCGTACTATAGTACTCCTCCAGTGCAGTAGTACTCCATCATTGTTCGACTTCCCGAAGAGGCGAAGAGCCAAGCGCAGCCCGGACGCTCGTGTGGCAGTTTCATGTGTAGAGTAGTCTAGGATAGCGTGTACCATGCCTGTAAGCTTAAAATCGTTGGGGTCGGCTCCATGCTATGTGGCCGTCAGTTTAAAAAATAAATTAAAATAGTCTTCTGGCCCTACCTGACACCCTAGGGATTGTAGTTTGCACGCTCATCTGGTCAAGACAGGAATATATATTTTAATTTGTTTTTTTTCGAAAAGGGGGGACTCCCCGGCCTCTGCATCAGAACGATGCATACGGCCACATATATTTTAATCTGTGGTGGGTAAATGTTAGAGGTTGCAGCAAATATATTGTACACTGCGGGTCTTTCAGCCAAGTTTAGAGGCAAGCATGTGGGGCCAGTGCTATGGTGTGTCGCGTCAACTCGTACAACGAGGAGAAGCTTGATTTTACTACACGCCTTCTCCCTCACCCATGCACGCGGTTGCTCGCAAACGAGGACATGCTTTTGCTTAGTAGTACTTCTACAACAAGCTATCCGTCCCGCTCGCGGTGGACGGACATGCAGCAGTGGATTCGACACTGTAGAAGCAGTAGTAGTAACATCATTGTTCGTCTTCTCGAAGAGGCGAAGAGCCAAGCGCAAACCGAACGTTGCAGTTGCGAACATTGGAGCACACATATAGCCAGGCTTTTGCATGAGACAAAATTGCTATGTGAGCCCACTTGTAACACCCTGGATGTAACTTTCCATATTTGTAACTCCAACTCTTGCCATTTTCGGCTATGTGTTATGATATTCCCTTCGTGGTCGGGTTTTGTCTTTCGTTTTGCATTTTGTTCATGTCATGCATCTCATATCATGTCATCATGTGCATTGCATTTGCATACGTGTTCGTCTTTTGCATCCGAGCATTTTCCCCGTTGTCCGTTTTGCAATCCGGCACTCCCACCACCTCCGGCGCTCCCCTCTTGTTTCTTTTCGTGAGCGGGTGTTAAACGTTCTCGGAATGGACCGAGTCTTGCCAAGTGGCCTTGGTATACCACTGGTAGACCACCTGTCAAGTTTCGTTCCATCTGAAGGTCGTTTGGTACTCCAACGGTTAACCGGGTAACCGCAAAGTCTGTTTGTGTGTTGCAGCAAAAACCCCTCTCTAAACAGGCCAAAACCCCTCTAAGTCATCTCCATGCTCTAGGTCATTCGATCACGATCGTGTGGGCGAAAACCGCACTCCATTTGGAGCCTCCTAGCTCCCTCTACCTATAAATATGTGTCTCTCCCAAAATTCTCGCGCAGATCAACCCTAGCCCCGCTCCCTCTCCGCCGCCGGACGTGTCCGATCCAGCCGGACGAAATCCGCCGCCGCGCCCGACCAACCAGAGGGCGCCACGTCAGCCTCCGCCGGCGCTCTCTCTCTTCTCCGCCCGCGGCCCGGCGAGGCCCGCGTCGGGCCCCCGAGCCC
>NC_057799.1:351643231-351653125 GCF_018294505.1 Triticum aestivum
CCATCGCCGCCGTTCCCGCGGGCCCGCGCCCACCGCCGCCCGTCGCCGCGGCTTCCCCGCCGCCGCCTCGCATCTCCGTCGCCGCGCCCATCCCCGAGCTACGGACGCCGGAGCCGCGCCACGTCGTCCTTCCCCTCGCCGTGGTCTCCCAAGCTCCGGTCGCCGCGGCCTCTTCTCCGGCGAGCTCCCTCGAGCCAGATCCAATCGGGCGAACCCTAAGGTTGACTTTCACCATCTCCCGAAAATCCCAAGTCCTGAGATTATACATTACATGCCTCTGTTTATCGCATCGTAACTCTCTGCATATAGCTGCGTTTTGCGCGTGTAATATATCGAAATGTTCGCCTCGTGATGTTCTTCATTTTGTTCCATTGCACCATGTTCATTTGAGTTCATCTTGATGCCCAAATCTCTGGTGCAAGAGTGCTAGTTGCTGTTATCTGCTGTTACTTATCAGAACTTGAGGATTTGTTATTTTTGTTGCATTTAATCTGTGCATCTTATGAGTATGAGCTCTACATGTGTTTTGATGCATGCCATTACATGTTTAAAGAGGTCTATGCCATATATTTTTGTGATCTCTGTGGTGACTAGCACAAGCATGCAAACTAGGCTTCGTGATGTTTCTGATTTCAGGGACTTAGTGATTTTACCGTCTTTTATCTGCTGTTATTTTGTTGCCATGTAAACTTGATGCTACAGAGAGATCCATGCTTATTTTGGTGATGTTCAGTAAGGATGTTTTGTAGATATTGTTGTAGTTGATCCATTCATGCCTTATTTTGCAATTATGGAGTGTCATAGCATGACTCAATCTTGCTCTAATTTTGCTATAAAATATTCCTGGCAGATTCTTAGCATGATATTCAAGTTTGCCAAGCTTGTTGTAGTTGTTCCTTTCATGCTATGTGTTTGCTCTTGCCATGGATAGCTTCATAAACTTGCCATCTTGCTGTAGGTATGCTTGTTTTGTCATGCATTGCTTTGTGGTGAGTGAATCAAGCTCACAAATATGCCTTCATATTATTTTTTCTGCCATGCTCTGTTTTCTGCTAAGTCTGAAACCTGTTAACGAAACTTGCTATGTTTACATGGTTGCCATCATATCTTCTGGTCCTTTTTGGCTTATGGTCAGTAAGGGACTGTTGTCATATGCATTTAGTAGATTCATGCCATGCCTTATTTTACCATGTTAAGTTCCCATAGCATGTTGATTTCGTGCTCTGGACATTGCTACCTGATGCTCTTTCTGCCATGTCCAGTAATTTCTCTAAGTCTGTGAACCTGATATCTTTTGCACTTTTGCCATGGTTGTTTGAACCTGCTGTGGTGTGAACTAGCCGTAGCTCAGTGTTCGTCTTTTGTCAAGCATCTCCTGTAGATTACTGCCATATGCTTTGTAGCTACGTTGGAGTGCTGTAGCATTGTTATTTGTTGCATTCTAAGTGCTATCATGCTGTTAATCGCAGATTCGTGTCATTCTTGTTTTGCTTGCCATTTGCAAACCGTGCATCCGTTTCCGGTGATCTTTTATATCGATTTCGACCGAAATCATCTCATCTTTCCAGTGGCATGCTTGGTTTGCCAAGTTACTGCCTTGTTCATCATTTTCCTTCCGGAGCACGCATATGCATCGCATATCATATCTCGCATATCATACATGTTTTGCATCATGTTGCTTGTGCATTTCCCGTGATTGATTGTGGTTCCATTGCTTGTGTTCTTGTCTTGGGTAGAGCCGGGAGACGAGTTCGTGAACGAGGAACCTGTTGAGTACGCTTACGAGGATCAAGCTTTCGACAACTCTGAGAACCTTGCAGGCAAGATGACCATACACTCGAAATCACTTCTATCTTTGCTTTGCTAGTTGTTCATTCTAGTGCCATGTTGCGCTACCTACCACTTGCTATATCATGCCTCCCATATTGCCATGCCAGCCCCTAACCATCCTTTCCTAGCAAACCGTTGTTTGGCTAAGTTACCGCTTTTGCTCAGCCCTTCTTATAGCGTTGCTAGTTGCAGGTGAAGTTGAAGTTTGTTCCATGTCGGAACATGGATATGTTGGGGTATCACAATATCTCTTATTATATTAATGCATCTATATATATTTGGTAAAGGGTGGAAGGCTCGGCCTTATGCCTGGTGTTTTGTTCCACTCTTGCCGCCCTAGTTTTCCGTCATACCGGGATTATGTTCCTTGAGTTTGCGTTCCTTACGCGGTTGGGTGATTTATGGGACCCCTTGACAGTTCGCCTTGAATAAAACTCCTCCAGCAAGGCCCAACTTTGGTTTTACCATTTGCCACCTAAGCCTTTTCCCCCGGGTTTTCGCGAGCCCGAGGGTCATCTTTATTTAAACACCCGGGCCAGTGTTCCTCTGAGTGCTGGTCCAAACTAGAGCCACTTGCAGCGCCACCTTGGGGAAACTTGAGGATTGGTTTTAGTTGTACATAGTGTTCATCCGGTGTGCCCTGAGAACAAGATATGTGCAGCTCCTATCGGGATTTGTCGGCACATTCGGGCGGCTTTGCTGGTCTTGTTTTACCATTGTCGAAATGTCTTGCAAACCGGGATTCCGAGACTCATCGGGTCTTTCTGGGAGAAGGTTTATCCTTCGTTGACCGTGAGAGCTTATAATGGGCTAAGTTGGGACACCCCTGCAGGGTATTATCTTTCGGAAGCCGTGCCCGCGGTTATGAGGCAGATGGGAATTTGTTAATGTCCGGTTGTAGAGAACTTGTCACTTGATTTAATTAAAATACATCAACCGTGTGTGTAGCCGTGATGGTCTCTTCTCGGCGGAGTCCGGGAAGTGAACACGGTTTGAGTTATGAATGACGTAAGTAGGAGTTCAGGATCACTTCTTGGTCATTACTAGTTGACGACCGTTCCGCTGCTTCTCTTCTCGCTCTCATTTGCGTATGTTAGCCACCATAAATGCTTAGTGCCTGCTGCAGTTCCACCTCATTACACCATCCTTTCCTATAAGCTTAAATAGTCTTGATCTCGCGGGTGTGAGATTGCTGAGTCCTCGTGACACACAGATACTATTAAAACAGTTGCAGGTGCCGACGATGCCAGTGCAGATGACGCAATCGACCTCAAGTGGGAGTTCGATGAGGAACGTGGTCGTTACTTTGTGTCTTTTCCTGATGATCAGTAGTGGAGCCCAGTTGGGACGATCGGGGATCTAGCATTTAGGGTTATCTTATTTTCATTTGGATTTTGACCGTAGTCGGTCTATGTGTGTATTTTGAATGATGTATGGATTATATTTATGTATTGTGTGAAGTGGCGATTGTAAGCCAACTCTCGTTGTCCCATTCTTGTTCATTACATGGGATTGTGTGAAGATGACCCTTCTTGCGACAAAACCACAATGCGGTTATGCCTCTAAGTCGTGCCTCGACACGTGGGAGATATAGCCGCATCGTGGGCGTTACAAGTTGGTAATCAGAGCCATCCCCGACTTAGGAGCCCCCTGCTTGATCGAATCGCTGGCGTTGTTGAGTCTAGAACAAAAATGTTTTGAGTCTTAGGATTATATATATCGGAGAGTAGGATTATTTTTACTCCTCAGTCCCTTCGTCGCTCTAGTGAGGTCTCCTGACGTAGAAGTTTTGACTCTTCTCTCCTCAAATTTCACTAAATTTTTTTTTAGGATCACGCGGGTATCTTAGAATCGTTCCGATGGTTTTGTGACGAGAACATTGTTCTTGGTGCCTCATGACATTTAGGGGTTGTGGCAGTGTCCCGGGGAGTTGAGCTCCGAGGTGTTGTCGTCACAATTTTATCGTTGAAGTTCTGGAATACCTGAGTTTCGCCGACATCGAAATCTCTTTTATGCAGTTGTTGGTGAGATCACCTCGACGCTACCCAGTACTGGGGCAGGAGTTCGGGAGTATTGCCATAACTCATATAACGGATGCTTTTCGAAGGTTGAGGTACACGATTTCCGAAGGTTTCTTGGTTATGTGTTGACGGATGGATACAGCTGGATCTAGGGATTGCTAGTTGGGTGATATATTTTGTGTCCCCTGTATCCCCAACACCAGATTGCATAACCAGAAAGTTTCGGGAGTTTATAAGTGGGAATTCAAGTAGCTCCTAGGATATCTTTCCGACAGGCGCATGATATGAGATTGGGGTTCGACGTCTAGTGGTCCGCCTTTCCACGGTTGGTTTTACAGTGGTCTCGTAGTGTCTTAAAGAGTCCTTGGCTATGCCGACTCGGGGACGCTTCGTATGTCATGTGCACTGCCTTGTACATGATGGTGCTGTACGATTGAGCCCGTGTGGGCCCCACCACGAAAACTTCGGACGAAATCTCTATCATATGTTTGTTCCGGCTTATTCTACAAGCCAATACTTTGTTTTGTTTTGAATTGTGGTATTTGAGTTGCTTCGAAGTCAAATGTTGATTCCATACCTTTTTTCTAAGTGGCTTCTCAACTTAATGGAAGTGTGATGATTTACTATGGAATTCATTCGTTCATCTTCGTTCGAATGTTTATTGTGAAGACTATATGTTGCAATTTCTATCCGTTGATTCTACTTGTCTATTTGTCTATCAAGATGCTAACGGATGTCACCCTCTTCAGGATGGCTCCGCCAACGCGTCAGAATCCGGAACGCAATGAAGGGAGTCAGGCGAACCCTCCGCCACCACCTCCGCCTCCGGAGGCATGGCAAGCTATCATGGCAGCCACCAACGCCAATGCTCAGATGATTCTGCAACTCTTGCAAGAACGCACCCAAGGGCAAGGCAATCAAGGAAATCAAGGTCAAGGCAACAATCAGCCTCACTTCGCTACCCTCAACCAGTTTCTCGCAAATCAGCCCAAGTCTCTCAGCTACTGTGCCGAGGCCACGGATGTCGATGATTGGCCCGTGGACATCAACAAGCATTTTGAATGTAGCAATGTCAGGCCTGAGGACTATGTCAAGTTCGTTTCTTTTCAGCTCAAGGACCAAGCTGCTGATTGGTATCAACAATACAAAGATTCCAGAGGAGGTCGTGTGATCACTTGGACTGACTTCTGTCGGGACTTCAAAGCGCACCACATTCCACAAAGTGTTGTTGAGAGCAAGCGTGGGGAGTTCCGCAATCTCAAGCAAGGCAATATGTCTGTGTATCAATTCAACATCCAGTTTCAGAAACTTGCTCGCCTTGCTAAACAAGACGTTCCTGATGAAAAGAGCATGATCTATCACTTCAGAGGTGGCCTTAGAGAGGATCTGCAGTTAGCTCTCGTTCTTGTTGAGCCTACTCAGTTTGATCAATTCTATAACATGGCACTGAAGCAAGAGGCTGCTCAGCTCAAGTGTGAGGCTTCTAAGAAGAGAGTCAAGGACGCAGTTCAGTCTTCTTCTTGCTCACTAGTGGCTGCTAAGCAACAGAAGTTCTGGTTGCCTCCTCCTCCTCCGTTTCGTCAGCCTTACCAGCAGAAGAACAAAGGTGGCCATGGATCTTCCCACTCTTCCAGCTCTGGCTATCAGAACAAGTCTCAGAATCAAGCTCCAAAGTCGAATGCGCCTTATCATCGTCCACTCTCAGAGGTGACTTGCAACAAGTGTCAGCAGAAAGGTCACTATGCTAACAAGTGCTTCAACCAAAGGCACCTTCCGCCTCCTCCTCCTGTGAGATCTTCCGGCAATGCAGTGGTCAAGCATAATCCCAAGTCTGCAAAGGTGAACATGATGAATGCAGCTCAAGCGGAGGAATCTACTGATGTGATAATGGGTAATCTCTCAGTTAATGATATTCCTGCAAAAGTTCTTTTTGATACTGGTGCATCTCTTTCTTTCATTTCGAGACCTTTTGTTGCCAAGCATGAGTTTGTGACGGAAAAGATTCCTATCCCGTTGAAGATTGTGTCACCGGGTAAGCAAATGACATCTAATAATTGTGTCCCGGATGTTTCTATCAAGATGGGGAACTATAAATTTCTGTCTAAACCAATTGTTCTTGGTGACTCGGATATTGATCTAATTCTCGGGATGGACTGGCTTTCTAAGCATGAGGCTCAACTTGATTGTGCTGCCAGGGAAATTCAATTGACACACTCTTCTGAGGATGTTATCATTTATGCCGCTCGTGATGAAACCATTCGGTTATTTTCTCTCAATGAGAAGGGCGAATTGAATGCCATCTCTCAAATTCTAGTCGTTTGTGAGTACCAAGATGTCTTTCCAGAAGAGCTTCCGGGTATGCCTCCTCACCGTCCAGTTGAGTTCGTTATCGATCTTGAGCCCGGCACTGAACCCGTTTGCAAGCATCCATACAAGCTTGGACCCAAGGAGCTGAAGGAATTGAAGAAACATCTCGATGAACAAGAGCGTCTGGGTTTGATCAGACCGAGTTCTTCTCCATGGGGTTGTGGTGTTCTTTTTGTCCAGAAGAAGGATGGCACGGAACGACTTTGTGTCGACTACCGTCCATTGAACAAGAAGACAATCAAGAACAAGTATCCACTTCCCAACATCAATGAGCTATTCGAGCAACTCAAAGGTGCTAAAGTATTCTCCAAGCTTGACCTTCATATGGGTTATCATCAGATTCGCATTCGTGAAGAGGATATTCCCAAGACAACATTCAGAACAAGCTTTGGTTCTTATGAATATACTGTCATGTCTTTCGGCCTTGTCAATGCTCCTCCAACATTCTCTCGGATGATGAATTTCATCTTCAACCCCTATACCAATGAATTTGTCCTGGTGTATCTCGATGATATCTTGGTCTTCTCCAAGAATAAGAAGGATCATGCCAAACATTTGCGATTGGTGCTCAACAAGCTCAGAGAGTATCAATTTTATGCGAAGTTTTCCAAATGTGAGTTTTGGCTTGATGAAGTTCTTTACCTTGGTCATATCATCTCTGCCAAGGGCATCGCTGTTAATCCCGAGAAGGTGTCCGCAATTCTGAATTGGGAACCTCCTCAGAATGTCAAGCAGCTTTGCAGTTTTCTTGGTCTTGCAAGCTATTGCCGAAGATTCGTTGAGAATTTCTCTAAGATTGCAAAGCCTCTTTCCAACCTGCTCCAGAAGCATGTGAAGTATGTCTGGTCTCCTGAGTGTGACGTTGCTTTCAACACTCTCAAAGAGAAACTCGTCACAGCTCCTGTCTTAACTCCTCCTGACGAATCCAAGCCATTTGAAGTTTTCTGTGATGCTTCTCTCCAAGGTCTCGGCGCTGTGTTAATGCAAGAGAAGAAAGTTGCGGCCTATACCTCTCGTCAGTTGAAGCCCAACGAAAAGAACTACCCCACTCACGATCTTGAGTTGGCGGCAGTTGTCCATGCATTAATAACATGGAGACATCTCTTGTTGGGAAGGAAAGTGGACATATTCACCGATCACAAGAGTCTCAAGTACATCTTCACTCAGCCCAACCTCAACCTCAGGCAGACTCGATGGGTCGAAGTGATTCAGGAGTACAATCCGAGTATTGAATATACTCCAGGCAAGGCCAATGTCATTCCAAATGCTTTGAGCAGGAAGGCTTATTGCAACAGCTTAATTCTCAAGCCATTCCAACCGGATCTTTGTGAAGCTTTCCGCAAGCTGAATCTCCAAGTTGTTCCTCAAGGCTTTCTTGCCAACCTCATAGTCTCTCCTACTTTGGAAGATCAAATTCGTGAGGCACAACTTCTTGATGCCATGGTGAAAAAGGTGAAACGTGGTATTGACAAGGGTCTTTCCAAATACAAGTGCTATCGCATTGATGACAGAGACACTTTATTCTTCGAGGACCGGATTGTGGTTCCTAAAGGTGATCTAAGGAAAGTCATTATGAATGAGGCGCACAATTCTCTTCTTTCCATTCATCATGGAAGTACGAAGATGTACCATGACCTCAAGCAGTCGTATTGGTGGACTCGAATGAAGCGAGAAATTGCTCAATTCGTGAATGAATGTGATGTCTGTCGAAGAGTGAAAGCAGAACACCAACGACCAGCTGGTCTCCTCCAACCTCTTGCTATCCCAGAATGGAAGTTTGATCATATCGAAATGGACTTCGTGACCGGATTTCCCAAGTCCAAGCGCGGAAATGATGCTATCTTCGTTGTCATTGACAAGCTTTCTAAAGTGGCACATTTCCTTCCAATCAAAGAATCCATCACAGCAGCTCAGTTGGCAGAGCTATACACCTCCAGGATTGTCTCCTTGCACGGCATTCCACAATTGATTTCTTCAGATCGTGGAAGCATCTTCACTTCTAAGTTCTGGGACTCCTTCTAGAAGGCTATGGGCACCAACATTCGCTTCAGCACAGCTTTCCATCCTCAAACTAGTGGCCAAGTCGAGCGAGTCAATCAAATTCTTGAAGATATGCTCAGGGCTTGTGTCATTTCCTTTGGCATGAAATGGGAAGATTGTCTTCCATATGCCGAATTCTCCTACAACAACAGCTTCCAAGCGAGTTCGGGCAAGGCCCCATTCGAGATTCTCTATGGCAGAAAGTGTCGTACTCCTCTCAATTGGTCAGAGACTGGTGAACGCCAACTTCTTGGCAATGACTTAATCACAGAGGCTGAAGAAATGTGTAAAGTCATCTGTGAAAATCTCAAAGCCGCGCAATCGCGCCAGAAGAGTTACTATGATAGTAAGCACCGTGATGTGGCTTTCGAGATCGGAGACCATGTCTACCTCCGCGTCTCTCCAATGAAAGGCACTCGTCGCTTCGGTATCAAAGGGAAGCTTGCCCCTAGATACGTGGGTCCTTTCAAGATCATTGGCAAAAGAGGCGACCTCGCCTATCAACTTGAGCTTCCTTCCAACTTCGTGAATGTGCACGATGTGTTCCACGTGTCACAGCTCCGCAAGTGCTTCAAGACGCCTGAGCGCACCATCAACTTCGAAGAGATTGACCTCCAAGAAGATCTGTCTTATCATGAGCACCCCGTTGCTATTCTTGAAGAAACTGAGCGCAAGACTCGCAACAAGTCAATCAAATTCCTGAAAGTGAAGTGGTCGCACCATTCCGACCGAGAAGCCACCTGGGAACGCGAGGACAATCTCCGTTCCGAATATCCGGAGTTCTTTCAGTCCTAGATCTCGGGACGAGATCCTCTCGTAGTGGTGGAGTGTTGTAACACCCCGGATGTAACTTTCCATATTTGTAACTCCAACTCTTGCCATTTTCGGCTATGTGTTATGATATTCCCTTCGTGGTCGGGTTTTGTCTTTCGTTTTTCATTTTGTTCATGTCATGCATCTCATATCATGTCATCTTGTGCATTGCATTTGCATACATGTTCGTCTTTTGCATCCGAGCATTTTCCCCGTTGTCCGTTTTGCAATCCGGCACTCCCACCTCCTCCGGCGCTCCCCTCTTGTTTCTTTTCATGAGCGGGTGTTAAACGTTCTCGGAATGGACCGAGTCTTGCCAAGTGGCCTTGGTATACCACCGGTAGACCACCTGTCAAGTTTCGTTCCATTTGGAGGTCGTTTGGTACTCCAACGGTTAACCGGGTAACCGCAAAGTCCGTTTGTGTGTTGCAGCAAAAAACCCTCTCTAAACAGCCCAAAACCCCTCTAAGTCATCTCCATGCTCTAGGTCGTTCGATCACGATCGTGTGGGCGGAAACCGCACTCCATTTGGAGCCTCCTAGCTCCCTCTACCTATAAATATGTGTCTCTCCCGAAATTCTCGCGCAGATCAACCCTAGCCCCGCTCCCTCTCCGCCGCCGGACGTGTCCGGTCCGGCCGGACGAAATCCGCCGCCGCGCCCGACCAACCAGAGGGCGCCACGTCAGCCTCCGCCGGCGCTCTCTCTCCTCCGCCCGCGGCCCGGCGAGGCCCGCGTCGGGCCACCGAGCCCGTCCCCGAGCCCGCGCGCCCCGCCGCCGTCTCCCTCCAGCGCCCCCGCGCCTCGCCGCCGCCGCGCGCCAT
>NC_057799.1:351653584-351661451 GCF_018294505.1 Triticum aestivum
CCGCCGCCGCCTCGCATCTCCCCCGCCGCGCCTGCCCGCGCCCATCCCCGAACTACGGACGCCGGAGCCGCGCCGCGTCGTCCTTCCCCTCGCCGTGGTCTCCCAAGCTCCGGTCGCCGCGGCCTCTTCTCCGGCGAGCTCCCTCGAGCCAGATCCAATCGGGCGAACCCTAAGGTTGACTTTCACCATCTCCCGAAAATCCCAAGTCCTGAGATTATACATTACATGCCTCTGTTTATCGCATCGTAACTCTGTGCATATAGCTGCGTTTTGCGCGTGTAATATATCGAAATGTTCGCCTCGTGATGTTCTTCATTTTGTTCCATTGCACCATGTTCATTTGAGTCCATCTTGATGCCCAAATCTCTGGTGCAAGAGTGCTAGTTGCTGTTATCTGCTGTTACTTATCAGAACTTGAGGATTTGTTATTTTTGTTGCATTTAATCTGTGCATCTTATGAGTATGAGCTCTACATGTGTTTTGATGTATGCCATTACATGTTTACAGAGGTCTATGCCATATATTTTTGTGATCTCTGTGGTGACTAGCACAAGCATGCAAACTAGGCTTCGTGATGTTTCTGATTTCAGGGACTTGGTGATTTTATCGTCTTTTATCTGCTGTTATTTTGTTGCCATGTAAACTTGATGCTACAGAGAGATCCATGCTTATTTTGGTGATGTTCAGTAAGGATGTTTTGTAGATATTGTTGTAGTTGATCCATTCATGCCTTTTTTTTGCAATTATGGAGTGTCATAGCATGACTCAATCTTGCTCTAATTTTGCTATAAAATATTCCTGGCAGATTCTTAGCATGATATTCAATTTTGCCAAGCTTGTTGTAGTTGTTCCTTTCATGCTATGTGTTTGCTCTTGCCATGGATAGCTTCATAAACTTGCCATCTTGCTGTAGTTATGTTGGGATATCACAATATCTCTTATTATATTAATGCATCTATATATATTTGGTAAAGGGTGGAAGGCTCGGCCTTATGCCTGGTGTTTTGTTCCACTCTTGCCGCCCTAGTTTTCCGTCATACCGGGATTATGTTCCTTGAGTTTGCGTTCCTTACGCGGTTGGGTGATTTATGGGACCCCCTTGACTGTTCGCCTTGAATAAAACTCCTCCAGCAAGGCCCAACTTTGGTTTTACCATTTGCCACCTAAGCCTTTTCCCCCGGGTTTTCGCGAGCCCGAGGGTCATCTTTATTTAAACACCCGGGCCAGTGTTCCTCTGAGTGCTGGTCCAAACTAGAGCCACTTGCAGCGCCACCTTGGGGAAACTCGAGGATTGGTTTTAGTTGTACGTAGTGTTCATCCGGTGTGCCCTGAGAACGAGATATGTGCAGCTCCTATCGGGATTTCTCGGCATATTCGGGCGGCTTTGCTGGTCTTGTTTTACCATTGTCGAAATGTCTTGCAAACCGGGATTCCGAGACTAATCGGGTCTTTCTGGGAGAAGGTTTATCCTTCGTTGACCGTGGGAGCTTATAATGGGCTAAGTTGGGACACCCCTGCAGGGTATTATCTTTCGAAAGCCGTGCCCGCGGTTATGAGGCAGATGGGAATTTGTTAATGTCCGGTTGTAGAGAACTTGTCACTTGATTTAATTAAAATACATCAACCGTGTGTGTAGCCGTGATGGTCTCTTCTCGGCGGAGTCCGGGAAGTGAACACGGTTTGAGGTATGAATGACGTAAGTAGGAGTTCAGGATCACTTCTTGGTCATTACTAGTTGACGACCGTTCCGCTGCTTCTCTTCTCGCTCTCATTTGCGTATGTTAGCCACCATAAATGCTTAGTGCCTGCTGCAGTTCCACCTCATTACACCATCCTTTCCTATAAGCTTAAATAGTCTTGATCTCGCGGGTGTGAGATTGCTGAGTCCTCGTGACTCATAGATACTATTAAAACAGTTGCAGGTGCCGATGATGCCAGTGTAGATGACGCAATCGACCTCAAGTGGGAGTTCGATGAGGAACGTGGTCGTTACTATGTGTCTTTTCCTGATGATCAGTAGTGGAGCCCGGTTGGGACGATCGGGGATCTAGCATTTAGGGTTATCTTATTTTCATTTGGATTTTGACCGTAGTCGGTCTATGTGTGTATTTTGAATGATGTATGGATTATATTTATGTATTGTGTGAAGTGGCGATTGTAAGCCAACTCTCGTTATCCCATTCTTGTTCATTACATGGGATTGTGTGAAGATGACCCTTCTTGCGACAAAACCACAATGCGGTTATGCCTCTAAGTCGTGCCTCGACACGTGGGAGATATAGCCGCATCGTGGGTGTTACACCACTATTGTACTAGTACGTACAACTACTTGCTAGTATAGCCCTGTAAACCAGAAAGGAGTATTTGCCCTTCTAGAGATTTCAACAAGTGACTAGACTACACCGAGACGGAGTACATATGGAGCAAAATGAGTGAATCTGCACCGTAAATAAATATGTACTAGTTCTATCGTTTTCCTCTCCGAGGTGCACAATATTGAGTATACTGACTAGTCTCTTTTTGACACACATTTACGTTTTTTCCACAGTACAGACGCAAGCCCTCATATACACGCGCATACACTCACCCCTATGAAAGCCACATGCACGACACTATCATCTTGAAATTTATGAAGTCACCATAGACACCTCATCGTCGACGAGTCCATAGGTGCTTGAATGCCAAGGAGGGAGAGGGTAGCGGTTCCCGAGACGTTGAACGGTCAATGATGCATCCTCAATTACATGCAGAGGGAATTAATTGGAGGAGCAGAATAGAGCCAGCACGATGTGAATGCAACAGAGTTTGGACTCTCATATAATAAAGGCGCCCCACCACTCCAATCCATCTATTCCCAAGTCTCTGCGCAACACTGCTCACTCCAATCCAAGACCAAGTGACGAGAAGCCACAAGCACCTATGGAGGCGATGAACGCGAGCGGCAGTCGGCTGTGCCAAGTCATCCAAGGCGCCGGCCTGCGGCCCTGCACCGCGCAGAGTTGCCAGACGGTGCTGGAGACCACAGGCATCATAGCCCTCGCCGACGCCGGCTTCGCCTCTCGCATGGACGACATGATGGTCAACTCCATCCGCAAGTTCACCGCCGTCAAGAAGCGCGCGGACGACCTTGCCGTACTGCTCCAGCCCGCGCGCCCAGGCTCCTCATTGCCTGCCACCCTCATCGGCCTCCATGGTGACGAACTCCTTCAAGCCCTGGTGGCCCTGCAGGTGCCGAAGGTCGCGACGAAGAATGTGCACCTCGAGGCCGCGCTCATCGCGCGGTGCCTCGCTATGCAAGAAACCGTCGACCTACACATCCACGTCTACGAGGAAATCGTCTACATAGGCCACTACAAGGCAAGCGAGGACAGAAAGACGTTGGCCTTCTTCCAGCAGCTGGAATCTTTGGACGCCATTGTTCAGAAGCACGTCGACCTGGGCACGAAAGCCGCTGCTACTTAGGCGCCGTTCGGTGGGCCGGCGCCCTGAGTCGAGGAGGTGGACATCGTCGATGGGTGCATCTCTTCTTGCCTCCTGTAACCAGCACTGCATCGCCTCGTGGCCTTAATGTATTATTAGTATAGTACTCCCTCCGTTCCCAAATATAAGTCTTTCTAAAGATTCCAGCAAGTGACTACTACATACGGAGCAAAATGAGTGAATCTACACTCTAAACTATGTCTACATACATCTGTATGATGTATTCCATTTGAAATAGTATCTAAAAAGGCTTATATTTATGAACGGAGGGAGTATATGGCATTTTTATTCCAGTCATAACGTTTTCACTGTGAGGTGGGGCCGCAGTTGAGCAAACCCACCCCGCCCACCGGGCGTCGGCCGAGTTTAGAATTACTAGAAGAGAGAAACGAGGGAGGAGAGCTAGCTGTAGCACGGACGCTGTTGTCAGATGGGACTCGTGTTTATAGAATAGGAGTACTGAGCACTCGTGCCTCTTTTTTTTTAGGGAAAAATTAGTCGTATGTCTAGTACCACTAGTTGGGTGCGTGCGACCTATAGCTGTCATCACTTTAGGTCTCCTTTTCGAACCGCGGCTACGCTTCACAGTACATATTATTTCACGCATTTATCCTCCTATATGTACTCATAGGCTATTTCCACGTGCTCCCATTCACCGATATGTGGGACATAGAGCATCTGGGTCGTAGTGCATGCACGACTTGGAGCATATGCCGGGGTACTTTACATTTCAGACCTCACGAATTACATGCAAACCCCCCGCAAAAGAATAAATAAATGAAGGAATTACTACATAAAACTGGATTATTTTCATGGAAACCGGAGCACGTTCATTAAATTTTGGACATAACACGTTTATAAAAAATGACCGGACCGAAACCAGTCTAAGGGCCTCTTTGATTTTTCCCGCAAAAAAAGGGCCTCTTTGATTCGCAGGATACTGAAAACACAGGAATGGGGAAAGTATGATGGCGATGAACCGAGACGAGAACTCTAACTCAGTTAGAGGTTAGAGTTAGATTCTAACCCTGAACTAACTCTAAACCAAAGAGGTGTATGGATGGCAGGGTTAGATTGACAATAAATGCTCTATCTCAATCATTTGACTACTTTGGACCCTATTTCCTGCCGGATTTGGAGGGTGCTTGGATACGTTTTAGTTCCATGACTAAAAGTAGTGGGACTAAAACTTGCTAGCCTCACCCATGCTTGGATCCAAATACTAAAGAGACTAAAATCAAGTTAATGAGCTTTTATTATCCTCCAAACCCTCCAATCCAGAACTCGCCTGTGTTAAAGGAGAGGAGTTAAATGAGGAGAGAGAGGACTAATCCACATTTTAGTAGGGGTACCCTTGACTAATTTTTTTTAGTCTCAAGACTAGTTTTAGCCCCTCTTTAGTCAGGGGTGCTTGGAACTTTAGCCTCTTAAAGAGACTATTTTTAGTCAGAATAAAATAAGTCCCTTGGATCCAAGGACCCTCTTGGTGTGGCCGGCTCTTCTGTGGCCTCCTCCCGCTCACAATTGACATAAACGAACCATCTATACAAATCAAGCATGCAAAACATGATAATTTTTACTTTGTCCATACAAATGAGATATCTCACTTAAACATACAAGTCGTCAATCAAGCTTCACAAAATAAAAAAACACTTCATGAAACTAAGAATGAGCTAACTCATCACGGAAGTCACTCACGATAGGGAGGGAGCCCGGAGCCCCTCACGCACGGAGGGAGGAGCTTGCCATCGTCGCTCTGGAGGAAGGCTCTGTAGAGCCCAAGCCCCGGGAACCCCTCTAACGCCGGCCCTTGCGAGTTGAGGTCGACACCGGCATGGGTAGCAGGGCCACTTGCCGCCAACTGGGAACTTAATCTTTGGGCCTCTAGAAATAATGCAAGCCTGTAACTAAAATACCTAGAAAGGTGAACTGAATCTTTGGGCCTCTAGAAATAATGCAAGCCTGAAACTGAAATACCTAGAAAGGTGAACTGAATCTTTGGGCCTCTAGAAATAATGCAAGCCTGAAAGTGAAATACCTAGAAAGGTGAACTGAATCTTTGGGCCTCTAGAAATAATGCAAGCCTAAAACTGAAATACCTAGAAAGGTGAACTGAATCTTTGGGCCTCTAGAAATAATGCAAGCCTGAAATTGAAATACCTAGAAAGGTGAACTGAATCTTTGGGCCTCTAGAAATAATGCAAGCCTGAAATTGAAATACCTAGAAAGGTGACCTGAATCTTTGGGCCTCTAGAAAGATTTATTACCTCCTCAAGCAGAATCAAACAATTCCATGCGTGCACCACAAATCTATACCAAGTTTGATCAGGATCTACTTTTCCAAATCAGAATTAGCGCTAGAGCAAGCAAGATCAATGATATGGCCGTGAGACAGAGAAGGAACGAACAAACTCACCCCTCTCGCGACCTCCCTGGTAGATGCGCCGCCGCCGCGCATGACAGAGGGAGAAAAACGACTGGTGAAGGGGGAGCGGGGCGACCTTCGAAGGCCGGAGGGAGAGGGCGGCCGGAGTAGGGCGGCGGAGGCCGGAAGGAGAGGGCGAGCGGCCCTATGGGGAACAGAGAGGAGTCGTGCGAGAGGGGGGGGGGAGCGATCTGGTGCGGGCAGGGGAGATTTTTTTAGTTCTCTTTTAGTGGGCCCGAGGATAACTAACCCAATTAGAACCTCTCCACCGGGCTAGTTTTTTAGCTGGGTTAGAGCAAACTAGCTCAAACTAACACCTCTTGTTTCGATAATTTGAGGCTATTTCAACCCAAACTAGCTCTAACTCAGGGATCCAAACAAACATGAGTGTTACTGTACATGCTACAGTGTGGACCGTAGCTAATTGTTTTTTATGGCCATATCACCACATTGTTTTCTACTGCTGGTTCACTGGGCTACCGTGGTTCGCACTGCTGGTTCACTGGGCTGCCGTGGTTCGCACTCCTCCGACTTGAGCAGTACTGTAGTATAGTACTAGTATATACCGCATCATTCTTTGCTCCTTCTTACTACTCCGACATGTGGGAGAGCCAGCATCCGGGTCGACATGTCATGCACCAGATTAGAGCGCGGAACGGAAGGGGGGCATCACCCCGGTCGGAGCGCCAGTAATTCATGACTATAGTGAGTGGTCATATCACAAGTCTTTCCAGCAGTAACGTGCCGTCAAATCGCACAGCCCCACTCGCTCACCCTCCTCGCCTCTCTGTCAAACCGCCTACCCAAAAACTGCCGCGCGTACTGCCCGGGAAAAGCCCCGCCCTCAACTTTTAACTACGCGAAAATAGTTCGAGCTTGTTCATTCTATATAAATACAGTACTTACTGTATGTTTATTCACCCGTGGGGTTGTTCAATGAATGGAGGGGCGGGGAGCACAAGTGAACAATACTGTAGTACTACTAGTAGTAAGTAGGACTCGTACAGTAGTCACCTTAAATAGAGAGTTTCTTTTCTTTAATGCCATGTACACAAATTGAAACGCTTGTTGTGGAGAGAAAAAAGATAATCACTCCACTATATATGGATGCAGGGGCCTGAGCGCTTGCTTTACTAGGGTTGCTCTCTTCATTCTCTCATCCTCTCCAGATATAAACAAGACAGCGGTAGCGACATTTTCTCTCTGCTCACCGCTGGTCACAGATCCGGCCGGATCCCTTCGGCCGGTGTGTGTAGAGGACTAAAAGGTGCATCGTTCACGTGGTCATCGCCGCCGAGGGAGGAAACCCACAGCTGCCGGAGGGGCCCGATCCTCTGCCCGTGCCGTTCTCTCCGACACAGCGCCGGCTCGGGAGGTCCTCCGACCCTTCTTCCTCTCTGCCGTATTGTCCGCAGAACCGACCTGCCGCCGCCGACATCCCGACGACCCTCAGGTATAAGTTCTTCGAAAGCGGCCTTCCTCTACTGCCCCAGCTCCCCACATGTCTGCATGTGCATCTTTTTCTACTCCCATCAGCTCTTCCAAAGCCACCTAAATTTTTAGTATTATTAGAGGTAAAGCTACTTCATGCATTCGAATCTAGGGCTTTGTTCAAACAACGAAGAAAGGGGGGAAAGTTGTAGCATGAATCTAGGACTTGATTCAAAGAGGAAATAATATGGTGAAAGTAGTAGAGACCGGATACCCAACCGGTCTCTTGGTTGAAAAGGGAAATAATGGGAAAACGCAGTACAAACTGGATAAGGAATAGATCTATTATTGGTTGAAAAAAGGATAGAAAGTGGCGGCTGGTGGACAAGTCAACAGAGTATGTCCAGGATTAGATTTTCTGCCATCACATAGTAAAAGGTCTCCAGGATTAGATTTGCTGCCCTCACATAGTAAAAGGTCTCAGGATTAGATTTGCTGCCCTCACATAGTAAAAGGTCTCAGGATTAGATT
>NC_057799.1:351661812-351744178 GCF_018294505.1 Triticum aestivum
CAGGATTAGATTTGCTGCCCTCACATAGTAAAAGGTCTCCAGGATTAGATTTGCTGCCCTCACATAGTACAAGGTCTCCAGGATTAGGTTTGCTGCCCTCACATAGCATGAACAAACTCGGCATCACCACTTTGTGCCTCCTTGTAGGTACATTGTGCTGATGCGTCCACTGTCGCATGTCCTTATACCAACCTTTTGCTATTGCTAATGTAAGGGCGCATGTAAAATGAAGCGATCACACTGTTACCTTAGGGACATGTCTAACCAGTGTTATTGTTAATCTAATGCCTTCAGTGATAAGATGCAATTAAACTGTGTTACAAATGGCACTCCTGCTGTTTTCCCCAGTATGATAAGTAAGTTGCTCCTTTACGCTGCTGAGTGTCCTGGTGTCCCCACGGTCCCATGCCCTTAAACCAACTCTTTAGCTGCTGTTGATTTACTGTGTCTGGTAAACAAGCAATGCCACCATTAAAGTAGTCCCATATTTGAGGAATCTCATTGTTGATCGTAATGCTTCTGGTAACTTGAAGCATTGCTGACGTTTTAAAATTTCTACTATCCTTGAGTGATTGCCATGAACATAATTAAGATGCTTCTTTTCATTTTGTATATGTTTCGTATATTCTTATTGACCAGCAACTGTTTACTTTCTATCTTTTTGTGCAGATAGTGATATCCATTTCACCTTGTTGCTATTGTGACCTTTTGGTGAACCGCACAAAACACTTTTTTTGGAATGAGTGTCCTGTGCAGTTCAACTAAAATGTCACGTGGGCAACATCTCTCAATTTTGGTGGAACTGCACAAAATGGTGATTGGAGTTTCCAAAATCTCCGTCAAGTTCTACTGGTAATCTCGTGCAACATTTTATTAGCCTTTGCAAGATGGAGCCGTCACTGTCACCACAATGGCACTTTATTTTAGTGGAACTGCACAAAAGGATAAGAAAATTATAGTTGCACCTTACATGAGCCGGACAGCCAACCTTAATGTTGCTCATTTTTTGTGCAACTACTAAAGAAGAACCTGCCAGCTCACAAGAGCAAGTACTTCTTGCTAGCTGAATGATACAATTTTTACTTCATTTCAGGTGAACTGCAGAAAAAGTGGCATGAATTGAATCATCGAGTGGAGCTGTAGGTTGACTTCCAATAGTGCCAGTATTATAGTAATCATGCTCTTTATTATCTGTGCTATGCAAACAGGAATACTCAACTACAGATGTTGTGACGGTCAAGAGCATTCGCCAAGTTCTTCGATTGTATGACATGGCTAGCCAAGATGGATTTAATCCTGATATTCACTTTATCAAAAGGCTCTAATGGGTTGGTTCTGAATCTTGCAAGCTGGTAATCAGTGAGATGTGTAGGCATCTTTGTTGTACTTATTATTTGAATCTTATTTGTTGGTTCTGAATCTTGCAAGTTGGGAATCAATGAGATGTGTAGGCATCTTTGTTGTACTTATTATTTGGATCTTATTTGTTGGTTCTGAATCTTGCAAGCTCGGAATCAATGAGATGTGTAGGCATCTTTGTTGTACTTATTATTTGGATCTTATTTGTTGGTTCTGAATCTTGCAAGCTGGGAAACACATCATGATGATGCAGAGGACAACAACCATAACAAACAGTTCAAACTTGGTAGTATTATCTTTGTGAAAGTGCGACAAATGTGCTGATCGTGTGCGTCCTGAGAATAATAATTCTAATTGTTGTGCATGTTGATCCTGTGGCACTGATAGAACGAGCGAATGCATTGCTTGTTTTAAGTATAAATTTCTATTAAAGCTAATTAAATTTAAGTAAAGTGACAACTAACTCCTGTTATTACAGTACCAATATAGACCCGCTCGTGAACCGACGTGTGGCCGAGGGTGCATCTTCTGCCGGGCGTGCAGCGGACGAGGGAGGGGTAGTAACTGTTGTCGCCTGTACACACTCAGCTTACTGTTGAATCCAGTTCCCCAAGAGCTGAAAAACGAACTACTGCCGCCGCCTACACACTCGTTCACTCGAAGAGACTCCAATGGCGATCCGAGGGGTGAGCCTGCTGGATATGGACTTCAGCAAGGAGTTCCCCTTTGAGTTCGCCGTTCAGTCCTATGGCTGCACCAAGTTGAATGTGATGTACACCAACGATACAGACTCGGTGAAGCTCTGCCTCGCCTCAGTCCTATGGCTGCACCAGGTTCTGGAGCATTCGCCCGTTTCATCGGCAGCGCCGACTGCACCTTCGCTACGGTGGAGAGAAGGAAGAACGCGACGATTCGGCCATCTGGTGCAAGAAGCTTGTCGACATCCAGAAGCAATACAAGATCATCAGCAACGGGCAGGAGAAGGACTCCATGGTTGACCTCGCTGAGACCATCATCGACCCCTGATACGCCAACATGAAAGAAGACGAACTGAACACGTGGGAGGTACCTCTGAATCTAGCCTACATAACCTACGCGGCAAAGGACGCATGCTACGACATGTACAGGCAGATCTTGGACATGAGGGTGTGTCTGCTTCCCGTAACCGACGAGTACACGGACAGCCGCAGCGTCATGATCAAGCGTGCTAGGAAGGTCTAGATGTTGTACTTTATCTGTTTATAAGCACCTTTATCCTCTGAGTGTTTCATGCATTAGCCTATGTGTCGTAATTATCTGTTTTGTCCAAAATATTTGTTTTAAGAACCCATTAACCTGATTGCTTTTTTAGTGGCTATTTGCTTATGTATGTAAACTAGTTCACTTGTCCGTAAAAAAAACTAGTTCACTCGGCTGCCCTCCTCAGGTGGACCCAACAGGTCTCTGAATTTTCTCCCACTTTCTTTTTCGATGTAAACAGAGTTTTCTCCCAGTACTTTCCCCTAGAACCAACTCAACTGTCCCACATCTAGCCTAAAAAATAATAATACCCCACGTACTATTAACTCATCAAATTAAAATGATATTTTATTTCGTAAGTTGAAAGTTCTTACAAAATAATAATAATAATTGTTTATATATAACTTGGCAAGTTAACTCCTAGTGATTGCGTACATAAGCTTGCAAAGATTTTACTAACGTGCAATCATGTGTTTATGTTTTTATAACATTTCTCCGTCTAGCCCAACATGATATTTTCACCCAGCCCAGAAAGTCCGCGGCTTTCGAGAAAAATGCAAATGGGATTTAAACGAGCTGCATAGATGCTACATCATTGTTTCACCCAGCCCACCAAATGGACTAAAAAAACAAATGGACTGGCTGACATGTGGGCCAATAGGTCGAAGCCTAAGAAGGCGTTGGATTTACATCCAACGGCCGGCATTCTTCTTCAATCTCTCGTCTTCTTCCCTCAGCGCTGCCGAAACCGCCTGCTCCAGCCTTCGGCGTCCAGCGGTGTTGTTTTGCGCTCCTCAGCGAAACGCTACCCCGCCGACGGCCAGGCCATCCCTCCACTCCGCACCTCCTGTTATTCTCTGCCGAGTGTAGGCCCACCCCGCACCCGAACCAGTCAAGTTTCCCACTCCTCTCCGTTTGCGACTCCACTTCCGCGTCTTCCCCATCTCCGGGTCGTTCCAGTCTGGGGCCTCGCCGTCGTCCACCGCCTCGGTGCGCTCGGTGCGGCGTGGTCAACATACGAGAGTCATCGGAAGAGGACTGTACGTGGAGAGCCTGATGGCTGGGACCCACGAGGTCCATGGTCGCACGCAAGGAAAGTTCCTCCTTATTACGCACTGTACGTGGGAAGGGCTTCTGTATTTCGCAAAAAAACGTTCCCCCCGCTGACAGGTCGGACCCACCAGCTATATCTTCGCACGCAAGGAAGTGCCTCCTTATTACGCACCAAAAAATGAATACCCCCTGCTAGCTGGGACCCACCATAGTGGGTGGCTGACTTGTGGGCCTACTAACACTACTAGGAAAAGGGCTATAGATAATATGGACACTAATGGCGCACCACACATGTGGTGCGCCACTACTATATACTAACGGCACACCATGTGTTGGTGCGCCATTAGTGTCCAAATACTAATGGCGCACCACATCCACGGTGCGCCACTAGTATTTTTTTTTCAAAAGTACTAATGGCGCACCAGGGGATAGTGCGCCATTACTAGTTTTAACTAGTAATGGCGCACCAGTAAGAGATGCGCCATTGCTATCTATAGGTATGGCGCACCGCCTACCAGTGCGCCATTGCTATCACCCCTTATCGCCTCCCTCTAGTCACGTTCTCTCCCCTCCCCTTCCTCCTGACACACCCACCCACCTCCCTCGATTTCGATCTAGATTGGGAAGCCCCGGCCGCGTGCCTCTTCCTCTCCCTCCCGACCACGGCGGGCCCCCTTCCCCCTCCCTCACACCAGATCCAGGGCATGGAGCCGTGGTGAGCTCCTTCCCCAACCCTCCTCACCGGATCCAGAGGAGAGCTGGTGACCACGTCCTCCGGCGAGGGCGTTGCTCCGGGGTGTGGAGGCCGCCGAGCTGCAGGAGGAGGAGCTCCCCTCGCCGCCTCGCGCCGGACCATCAATCCCACCATCCACCATCCTCTTGCGATTTTCTGTTCCTCTGTCGCGCGAGGCAAATCTCCCCCAGGCGTTCCCGGAGCAGGCGCCGTGGCGAGAAGCGCGCGTCCCCAGGCCTTCACTCTCCACGCCGACGAGACCAAGAGAGAGCAGAGGCGAAGGGGCCGGACCCGGCGGGAGCCTCGTCTCCCGGCGATCGGCGCGGCCAGCCGCCACGATGGATTCGGCTCGCCCCCGGAGTGTTCCCAACAAATCACGCCGCCCGAACTGGAGAGAGGAGGTTCGTTGACTTTGTTCCATTCCTAGCCCATCTCGCCGGCGGCGTGGCTAGTTCTATGCTGTCATGCCGTGCGCAGCAGGCCGGAGTCTGAAGCGTGATGCTACTGTTGGATTGCTGGACAACGGGTGCTACCGCCATGCGCGCAAGGTGTTCTATTGATTGCCTAGAACTGCCAATAGGGTGTCAGCTGTGTCATGAAGTCAAGCATTTTTCTGCTATTTTGTTAGGAACCATGAATCTTTAGAGTAGGTTTTGGACTGAACTGCTTCTAGGGTGCCATCTCGCATTGCCTGTCAGTGTTGCATGCAATCTTATAACTTTTATGTGCCTTCATCTCGTATTACTCATAATTTCTCCTTGTCCCCTGTTGTCTTGATCCACAGCTTAGGGCAAATTGCATGACAAGAGTTAAAAATGAGAGAGTTCACTTGCTCTGGAAGATGAGGAACCAAGGGCAGCCGCCTGCTAATGACATGGTATAAGCTACTGTTTTGGTATAAGCTACTGTTTTGAAAAGGAATGCCGAACTCAAGGTTGCTCAGTGTCTAGTATGATACCATTTCCAAACACTTGCAGTGTGTTTCAACCGGCACCCTGTAGTTTAACCATAGATTTTGATAGTTGGTGATATTAAACTTTCTGAAGTGATTCTGTTGTTAGAAATTTTCATAGCTCTTGTTTTTCCCCAGTCTTGTTCATATTTGCAATACTGAACTGTTGTAGTTGAAATATGATGCAGTAACTTCACTGTAAGGGCATAGAATAAATGTAAAGTACTCTAGGATCATGCTGTTAAGTATTGTTCCTGATTGCCCACTACATCTCTAATTATTAATAACCTATTCGGTTCCATTCATTATCATTATTTCCACAGTTTTTTGTTCAAACATATACACATAGTGAAAGTTGGCCACCGTAATAAAACTGAGTACACCATGACTACCCCAATTGATTAATATTTCTTGATTTTCCTTCTTTTATATGCATGTCTAATCTCTGATTTATCCATATATATGTTGGCCACAGAAAACGGTCGAATCTTAGTGCTGCTGCCCCATGAACACATTTTTTTAATTTGACTGTACATTCAAATGAAGCCTTTGTTAAGTATACACTCCAAAATTCAGTTAACAGTAGCCTAACTGAATTTTCTGTTTCTGAATTTATAAACTCACTTTATATTCAGTTTATAAATTAACAGTAGCTTCAAAATTAAGTATCATTCGCATGGATCAACTGTTATTTTATTTTGTGGAGGATAAAGTTCAGATCATGAATAATGGCATTACAAGTGAACTTGGCACAATTACACATGTCCTGAACCTCATAGAATCTGACACTAGCAAGTCTTCATTGGCATGCAAGTACTACTTTTACATTGTCATGATAGGAACAATTAATTTGACATGTATCATTGGTACTGCTAAAACATTTCGTTCATGTTTCAACAAATTTGGTGAATACCACTTCATATGTATTTTGCATATATGAATTATCTCCTGTTGCTTTCTAAGATGTTAGTTCTTTCAGTTCTAGCCCTCCTATCTTTAATTCCTGGCTGCTAGACTACCTGCAGGACAACGAGTTCATCTGCTGCAGCTATCGCTGTGAGCAGTCCGTCCGCGACGCGCTCCGCAGCGTCTTCGCCGGGCACAACGAGATCCTCAACGTCTGGAAGTAAGTCGTCGGCCATCTGTTTCCTGATGAATTTTCTTTCTAGCTCAATGTGATCGGATCTGACTAGTACGTTCAGATTTGCTCTTTTTTTCTTTTCAAATAGTACTAGTAGTCTATATTCCAGCTGTGCAACTACCTGTAGCCACTTGAACCGATGAGAATTCTTCAAGCCTACCTATAGTCACTTGAACAGATGTCTATCTCAGATCTGCTCATCTAAAAAATCCAAGTGGAGTAGTATACTGGTAGTATAGTATAATAATATTATCAAAAGGTAAATGCCCTGATTATTTAGCTCTGTCAGATAAATAGTTTGTTTGTCTTTCTGTTTATTTTGTTACATTTTGCAGGGATAAAGTGAAGAAAAAGAAGAAAAGATTACTAGAAGATTAGTTTTAGGATTTTCTTTTATTTCCTTGCAATTTTCCTTTTATTGGAAACTTGTAAAGACATTGTAATATTCTTACTATAATAAAAATTATGATTCTATTTCATTTTTTGTTTTTAAATTATTTTTCCTTATAGGTTGTTTTCTGTAAATTTAGATTTTTTTTTGTTTTCCAAATACATTACTAGTGGCGCATTTAAGCCCTTATTAGTGGCGCACCTTTCTTTATTACTAGTGGCGCACCTATAAGGTTATTAGTGGCGCACCTGGAGGGAATACAAGTGGAGCACCGAATGGTATACTAATGGTGCACCACATGGTGCGCCATTAGTATCTGGTATACTAATGGCGCACCTGTGGTGCGCCATTAGTAATAAAATCTAATGGCGTGGTGCTAGTGGCGCACCTGTAGTGCGCCATTAGTAATAAAATCTAATGGCGTGGTGCTAGTGGCGCACGTGTAGTGCGCCATTAGTAGGCAAAACAGGTGCGCCACTAGCAGGCCTTTTCCTAGTAGTGTAAGTTGACGAGGACGGAGGGCTTTGTCAACTTAGTCAATACGAATGATTCTAGCTCCAGTGACCGTACGATGTCCATCCAACGGCCATAGTGCTTCTTCAACCTCTGGTCTTCTTGCTCCAGCCGCCTAAAGCAGCGCCGGTCGTGTCGCGTGCTCCTGCCTCTCGTGGCCGGCTGTGATGCCGCGGAGGCCTCACCGCCCCCTACTACTCCCACCGCTAGCCCAGGGTATCCCTCTACTCACCCACACCCCCTGTTATTCTGCGGTGACGGTAGCCTCACGCCGCAGCCGAACCAGTGAACCCTCGTACTCCTCTCCGCGTGGGCATCCACTGCCGCGTCTTCCCCGGCTCCGCGTCGTCCCCTTCCTAGGCCTCGCCGTCATCCACCGCCTTGGTGCTCTCGGCGCGGCGTGGTCAATGTGGTCAACGACTGACTTCCATCGGAAGAGTACTGTACGTGGAGAGGCTGACAGCTGGGTCCACGGCCACATCCCAGTTTTTTTGTGATTTGCCAAGTAAGTCGCTTTGTTAGGCCTTTTGGGCTGCAAATCTTTCAAGACGAGGAGAGCTTCATTCGGCTGGCCGAGAAAATGGCCTATCAGTAATGAGAAATGGGCTGTACATTTTTAAAACACATCAAACCGGCAATTAGTTTCAAATATCTTTTTTTCATTTCGAGATTTCGGGATTAATTTTTATGCGTGGAGAATTTGTTGGATTTTATATTGATATACATTTATTTTTAAAATCAGTTTGAATGTGAGTCGAAATTTCGGGATTAAAAAGAGTTCGGACCGCACCGAAATATGCAAAATTTCATATAATTTTTTAACCGTGGCCACAATATGGGATGTAATGCTAACAAAAAGAATATGGGCTCCAAAAAAACCCTTAAGAATTAGCAAATGGGCTGTAAATTATTAGAAATAATGGCAGATGGGCTGTATGCTGTTTCCATAGATTTGAGGCTTTCCTAAAAAAAGGTTGACGCACAAGCAGTTACTGTTGGATGTCCATCGAACGGCCGTCGTGCTTTTTCAATCTCTGCTCTTCCTGCTCCAGCCGCTCAAACAAGCGCCGTCGGGACTGCCTGCTCCCTCCTCCCAACGGCCGGCTGTGCTGCCGTGCAGGCCTCATCGCCCCACCGTACTCCCATCGCTGGCCTAGCCATACCTCTACTCACCCACACCTGCTGTTATTCTCCGGCGACGGCAGACGAACCAGTAAACCCTCGTACAGTCGTACTCCCCTCCGTGTGGGAAACAACTGCCGAGTCTTCCCTGCCTCCGTGTCATTCCCTTCCTAGGCCTTGCCGTCGTCCACCGCCCTGGTGCTCTCGGCGCGGCCTGGTCAACGTGGTCAACGACCGACATGCATATGAAGTGGACTGTACGTGGAGAGGCCGACAGTTGGGTCCACGGCCGCACGCAAGGAAATGCCTCCTTATTACGCGCAAATTAATGATTCCTCCACCTGACAACAGGGACCCACTGAAAGGGCCTCTGTATTTCGCGAAAAAATGTTACCGCCGCTGACAGCTCAGTATTACGCACAAAAAATATCTTCGCACGCAAGGAAGTGCCTCCTTATTACGCAAAAAAAATGAATACTACCCCTGTTAGCTGGGACCCAGTATAGTGGCAGGCTGACTTGTGGGCCTACTAAGTTGACGGGGACGGAGGGCTTTGTCAACTTAGTCAATATGCACGATTCTAGCTCCAGTGACCGTACGATGTCCATCCAACGACCGTAGTGCTTCTTCAACCTCTGGTCTTCTTGCTCCAGCCGCCCAAACCAGCGCCGGTCGTGCCTCGTGCTCCTGCCTCCCGTGGCCGGCTGCAATGCGGCGGAGGCCTCACCGCCCCCTACTACTCCCACCGCTGGCCAGGCCATCCCTCTACTCACCCACACCCCCTGTTATTCTGCGGCGACGGCAGCCTCACACCGCAGCGAACCAGTGAACCCTCGTACTCCTCTACGCGTGGGCATCCATTGCTGCGTCTTCCCCGGCTCCGCGTCGTCCCCTTCCTAGGCCTTGCCATCGTCCACCGCCCTGGTGCTCTCGGCGCGGCGTGGTCAACGTGGTCAAGGAACGGCTTCCATCGGACGTGGACTGTACGTGGAGAGGCTGACAGCTGGGTCCACGGCCGCAGCAAGGAAGTGCCTCCTTATTACGTGCAAAATAATTATTCCTCCACCTGATAGCAGGGACCCACCGGACGGGCCACTGTATTTCATGAAAAAAACATTTTCCCCTGACTGCTGTGACCCACCAGCTACATCTTCGCACGCAAGGAAGTGTGTCCGGGCAAAAAAACGATTCACCCCCTGACTGCTGGGACCCACCAGCTACATCTTCGCAGGCAAGGAAGTGCCTGATAGTCGGGACCCACCTGGTCGAAGCGTACGTAGCATTGTCATTCTGGTCGCGAACGTGTACGTACATATATACTGGTGGATGTAGAGGCGCGCACGTGTCATAGTAGAGGCGCGCACGTAGCATGTACACGTACGTACAGCGGCCAGGGTGCAAGAAAGAAAATACGGCCACGTATGTGTACATACGGGCGGGGTCTCAAACGCCTACTCGCGCATACGTACGGCCAGGGCTCGTGTACATGGCTAGGTCGGAACGGAGAAACAGCGTTGTCGTCGTGTTCATGGGGAGGCAACGGAATGCGTCGTGTTCATGGGGAGGGGTGTGGCGTACCGCAAAACGGAGGAAACTGACCTCCTATGGTCGAAACGGGGGTCCTGTTGATCGGGGAGTGTGGCGTACCGCAAAACGGAGGAAACGGACCTCCTACGGTCGAAACGGGGGTCCTGTTGATCGGGAGGGGTGTGGCGTACCGCAAAACAGAGGAAACGGACCTCCTACGGTCGAAACGGGGGTCCTGTTGATCGGGAGGGGTGTGGCGTACCGCAAAACGGACGAAACGGACCTCCTACAGTCGAAACGGGGGTCCTGTTGATCGGGAGGGGTCTGGCGTACCGCAAAACGGACGAAACGGACCTCCTACGATCGAAACGGGGGACCTGTTCATCGGGAGGGGTGTGGCGTACCGCAAAACGGACGAAACGGACCTCCTACGGTCGAAACGGGGGTCCTGTTCATCGGGAGGGGTGTGGCGTACCGCAAAACGGGACTCCACGGGATACTTTTCATCTCCACCGTCGACCTCCTCCAGCCTCCACGGGCTACCGTCGACCTCCTCCAGCCTCCACGGGCTCTTGTTCATCCAGCCTCCACCGCGCGCTACTCCACCGGCTACTGTTCAACCACACCTCCACGGGCACCCCTCCATCGTCTACTGTTCATCCAGCCATCCACACGACGGGGTCCTGTTCAACCACCCCTCCACGGGCACCCCTCCACCGTCTACTGTTCATCCAGCCCTCCACACCACGGGGTCCTGTTCATCCAGAGGCAACGCCACCGCTCACTGTTCATCCACCCCCCCGCAACGCTCACTGTTCATCCCAGAGGCAACATCGATCGGCTTCAGTTAGCAGCAGTAGCGAAGGAATCGCTCGATCGGGTTCAGTTAACAACCATCGATCGATCGCTCGGGTTCAGTAACGCATAGCCTGCAGTGCAATCGCTCGGGTTCAGTTAGAGCCCAACGCCTCGCTCGGGTTCAGTTAGAGCCAACGCCTCGCACACACGCGCGTACGTGTACGAGAGAAACGCGCATTGCTCGGCCCCCGACCTCCCACCGTAACTGGGAACTCGCCGAAATTTCCCTCGCCCTCGCTTCTACCACGGTTTTTCCGTCATGGACGGCCCAAAGAATGTCATGTAGCTGCGTCTCCGGCCCGCCCAGGACGAAAAGCCAATTTTCTATCATGATTTTTTGTCATAGAAGTAGGAGCCCACCACATCTATGATGATACCGGGTTTTGTCACAATTATCGTCATAGAAGTGTCATCTGTATGACAGAAAAAAAATTCGTTCGGCCCAAAATGTCACGGATGTGTCTTTTTTTGTAGTGTAGATGTTGTCCTTAAGATCCTTGTGATAAACTTCGCCGATGCATCCCATGGAGATGTGGGCTGCCATGCTCTTACCTAGACTCCAGGTTGGTGCATCAAAGGAAAACTCTATGGGCTTAGTAACTGGCGCGAATGTCCTTCCTGGAACTTGAACTCGAATCATCCAATGCTCCTCTTCTGGTAAAGTGATACGGCTCAAGTGGCGTTGAGACGATTTTTGGGTTGCCCTGATCTTTCACCACGCACCAACAGTTGTACTAGCAGAAGCAATCTTGCAGGAAAAAAGAAAACGCAATGGATCTTATTGGAATCGGAAGATATTGTGGATGTGTACGTGGAGGAGACTAGTAGCAGACTAGATGGATGGATTGTAGAGATGAACAGTGGCTGGAAGATGTATGTGGTAGTAGTAGTACTAGTATAGATGCAGGGGATTAAGCTAATGGCGATTAGCGGCGGCGATGGCGACGGAGTAATTAGCAGATGGATAATAAGCACTAGTGGAAGTATATGGAGAAGAACAGGAAGCTAGATCGACCCTTGTAGATCAAGAATCAAACCGAGACTTGCGCCTTAACAATCGACGTCGCCCAAACACATGCAATGATCAAACCCTGATTAGGGAACGCATGAGCATAGATACACGGGCATCGCTATTTGCATGTTCTGAGTATTTTTGCCAAAACTAAAACCTCCCTTTTACATGGCCATATGGCCTTTATTTATAGGCACACGCAGGCACCTAGGCTAAGCCCGTAACTAACAGAATCACAAACCGGACTCAACAAGGAAAAAAAATATATATAACATCCAACTAGGATACGGCTGGGACAAAATTAAAAACTAGGAGACTTTGACCTTCACGTAAGCTTGCTTTCCTGATTAGAGTTGTACAAGTAGTTGCATGGAGTTATAAAACAAGGCTCCACTTCATCTGAAGGAATTAACTCAATAGGCATCTCACCAATACTTGTACCGCTGAATAAAATGTCTTGTTTTTGACTTCCTTGGATATTTCGTGAGCAAGGCATGGAGCCTAATATACCTCTTTGATTTGTTGAATGCAACACCTTCCTTTGACGTAAAGCAGGCACAATATATTTTGATGTATTTTCCTCACAATCAGAGTCTCGTTTCGAAGGTATCTTATTTAGCACCAATGGTGAAACAACAATATTACATAGGGTGATCGCATCATCCTCTCCCCCTTCAAGCGAAACCGTCCTCGGTTTCGGGGCGGTCTTCAAAGGCTCCTTGCGTACAGCAAACACATGATCAATCTTGATATCATTTTTACCCATAGGTTGCAGCACCTGTTTGATGCCAACATCTCGAAACACATAAGTGTTAGACCTCCCCTCATGTATAGCATTGCGATCATATTGCCACAGACGACCCAATAGCAATTGACACACATCCATTGGCACAACATCGCAAATCACCTCATCGTAATACATGCCAATATTGAACTTTACGCAAACCTTGTGAGTCACCTTCAAACATCCGGACTTGTACATCCACTCAATGCAATGTGGCTGCGGATGTGGCCATGCCTTCAGTCCTAAAGCATCCACCACACGCTTGCTTATGATGTTGGTGTAGCTCCCTCCATCAATAATCAACTTGCAACACTTGTTTTTGATCTTGCATTGTGACTGAAATTTTTTCCACCGCTGTCCCGAACTTGGAATTTGATCCTCTTTAGCTCGCTGCACCATGATGCATGGCAGATCATCATAATCTAAAGGATAGCACATGATAGGATTAGATTCACTTTCCCCTTCCTTGGGCTCATCAGACTATGAGTTAGTTTTGTCTTCGAAAACATATCCAGCATTAACAAGGAGCACTCTCTTCTTGTTCGGACAATCAATGCGTTTGTGTCCCCTACCTCCACATGTGTAACAAACAATCTCACTAGTATGCATAGCAGACTGCGCACTTGAATCAGTCCTTGAAGCCACTTTGCTCGCGGCCATAGATTCTTTGCTCATCTCCTTGTGATCGGTAGCAGCTGACCTATAGGATGAAGCTGGCTTGACATTATCATCGTCATGCGAATAGGAACGTCGCCCCATGCTGAAATTGCTGCGGCCTTTGGAAACTTGCTTGGCTTTGACCCACTGTTTGGCACGCTCCGCTTGATGAAGAAGCTCTTGCATATAATTATACTGCATCAAATCAACACAGTCACGTATATCCTCATTCAGCCCCTCAAAGAAGCGTGTCATTGTTGCATTATCAGACTCATGCACATTAGTTCTGATCATCAAAACTTGCATCCGTTGGTAATACTCATCCACCGTCATGGCTCCTTGAACAAGACGTCGAAGCTTTGTGTGTTGCTCCTTCTGAAAATAAGCTGGCACAAAGCGAGCACGCATTGTACGCTTCATCTCACGCCACGATTCTGGTCATGCGTCAATGCGGTTGAGTTGATCCCACCAAATTAATGCATAACCTGAAAATTCAAGAGAAGCAAAATGAATCTTCCGCTCCTCGGAGTAATGGTGGTTATCAAAAATCTGCTCCACACGCATCTCCCACTCAAGGTACTCCTCAGGACCGACCTTTCCTGTGAACGAATGTATAGTAATTTTTATTCAACCAATACCTCCGTCCTCGTCCTCATCGCGGCGCCGCCTTGGTCCATCATCATGGGGACGAGCATCCTGTCATGGTCGGCGAGGCAAGTCGCCGCGAGCATCAGAACCATCCTCGGACTCAGCATCATTGTCGTCGTTTGCAACGCCCGCGTCACGGACGTGTAGAGGTGCTCGCTGCTGCAGGGCATGTTGTGCCCTCACTGGAGCAGCCGTGCCGGTTGCCCTTGCCTCTAGGCGATGGAGGGCTGCCTGCATGGCCTGGAACCCGTCGGTCATCGTCTTGTCGAGGTCTTTCATGCGGTTGTCGAAGTGCTGGTATGTAGCCTTGAACATAGCACGAACACCTGGGTCCAGATCGGGACCATATTGCGGCGGCCCATCATCCTCTCACACCTCATCCTCGGCATGCTTGCTTGTGGTTGACATCGCGCGCAGTGATAAACCTGGCGCTCTCTGATACCAACTGATACGGCTCAAGTGGCGTTGAGACGATTTTTGGGTTGCCCTGATCTTTCACCACGCGCCAACAGTTGTACTAGCAGAAGCAATCTTGCAGGAAAAAAGAAAACACAATGGATCTTGTTGTAATCAGAAGAGATTGTGGATGTGTACGTGAAGGAGACTAGTAGCAGACTAGATGGATGGATGGACTGTAGAGATGAACAGTGGCTGGAAGATGTACGTGGTAGTAGTAGTACTAGTATAGATGTAGGGGATTAAGCTAATGGCGATTAGCGGCGGCGACGGCGACGGAGTAATTAGCAGATGGATAATAAGCACTAGTGGAAGTATATGGAGAAGAATAGGAAGCTAGATCGACCCTTGTAGATCAAGAATCAAACCGAGACTTGCGCCTTGACGATCGACGTCGCCCAAACACATGCAATGATCAAACCCTGATTAGGGAACGCATGAGCACATATACACGGGCATCGCTAGATGCATGTTCTGAGTATTTATGCCAAAACTAAAACCTCCCTTTTACATGGCCATATGGCCTTTATTTATAGGCACACACAGGCACCTAGGCTAAGCCTGTAACTAACAGAATCACAAACCGGACTCAACAAGGAAAAAAAATATATAAAACATCCAACTAGGATACTGCTGGGACAAAATTTAAAACTAGGAGACTTTGACCTTCACGTAAGCTTGCTTTCCTGGTTAGAGTTGTACAAGTAGTTGCATGGAGTTCTGGAAATAGGCTCCACTTCATCTGAAGGAATTAGCTCAATAGGCATCTCACCAATACTTGGACCCCTGAATAAAATGTCTTGTTTTTGACTTCCTTGGATATTTCGTGAGCAAGGCATGGAGCCTAATATACCTCTTTGATTTTTTGAATGCAACACCTTCCTTTGACGTAAAGCAGGCACAATATATTTTGATGTATTTTCCTCACTATCAGAGTCTCGTTTCGAAGGTATCTTATTTAGCACCAATGGTGAAACAACAATATTACCTAGGGTGATCGCATCATAAAGTGGCGGTGTAGGCCCCGGTGAAGCTTGGTACTCCGATGTTCAGGTACCTAGTGACTTCCTTCAAGTGTCGTCCAAAAGGTGTGGCTTCATCCGGTTGAGCAAACTTGTTCCTTGAGTCCGCCATCTATAGAGTGGAAAATGGAGAGGAGTCAGAAATGAGTAGAGAAGAGTGACCTATGGCTTATCTTAGTGGTCGTGTCCTACAATCAGCATGTGCTCCGATACCATCTTGTAGCAATCCGACCTCAGACGGTCAAATCTCTGTGCATAAGTGTCATCCCTGGATCGGTAATGCTGACACACACAGTACTTGAAGGATTTATAACGGAGTGCAATCACACACTTATTACATCGAATGTCTCAAAAGAGAACTTATTACAATAATATGGCTTAAGGCCATCTAAATAAGATAACTGCGGAAGCATCGAAAGTAAATGAGTCCATCAACTCCAACGGCATAGCTGAGTGCATGAGAACGACCTAGCGCACCTTACTCTTTGTTTGAAAAGTCTGCAACATAATATGTTGCAGCCTGAAAATGGGTCAGCATAATATGCAGGCAAAATAACACAGTAGAGCAATGAATAGGTAAAAGCTATCACTACATGCATATATGGCTGGTGGAGGCTCTACGGTTAACATGTTTTTGCGAAAGCCAATTTTTCCCTACTGCAAAGGAATATATTTTGTTTAACTATCATGGTAGTAGATAAACATTGAGAAGGTTCCTCCAACTCAATCCCAATTAAGTAGTATTAATAACCCAACAAATTAATTCAGAGTGATGAGATCAACATGATAATTCAAGAACCAAATACTCAAGATGTCCATAACCGGGGACACGGCTAACCATGATTAGTTTGTACACTCTGCAGAGGTTTGAGCACTTTTCCCCACAAGACTCGATCTCCTCCGTTGGATTTCTCGCACTTCATGATGTTTGAGAAATGGATGACCGAGACACAGTCTTTCAGAAACGTTTACTCTTTACTCTGGGTAGACAGTACCACCTACATCCCCTACATCTGCTAGCCTACCACTGAAAGAGGTCACGCAACATACTCAACTATGCCAGAGCCCATAATGGCTTGTGGCTGCACACGGAAGTTTCTAGCATGAATAATCTTATGATCCCTTTGAGCCTGGGTGGCGAACCATAGGATGATCACACGGGTACTCCAGGATATCCTAGGACAACACTGGATTCTCCAGTTGCCCGCAACCAATCCACCCAGTGTGTATTTAAGTAGCCACCTTAAGTTAACCATTAATTAAGAATCTCACATCTGTCATGGATACACTCAAACCCAAACCACGTCTACTAGCATAACATAGTGGTATAAGGATAACATAGAAGTAACTCCCAGGGTTTGATTAGGACAATAGGTTCTACCTCATCATCTACTTCCCAAACCCACATGTTAAGAGATCCTACTCATGCAATGTTTGAGGATTGTAACTAATGCATAAAAACTGGGTATGAAAGGGATATGATCAAAGTGTTACTTGCCTTCCTGACGATCTGCAAATCCTAGAGACTCGTAGTAGCACGCTTCGCACTCCGGAAATTCTATCGCAAGCAAACAATAGCATACATAAGCACTCAAGCATAGATGCAAGGGTAAAACTCAAATAAAAAGATCCAAACTGAAAGTTCAACTGAAGAGCTTCGATTGGCAAAAATAATCAATCGAATCGGAGCTACGAAACTGAAACTACGATCAAAAGAAGTTCGAAATCAAATCTGATTGAAATCAAATTTTAAATTGTCAAAATCATGTTCAAGTTGATTATCTTTAAAGAGGGGTTCGAGATGAAGATTTTGGCATTGGTTTCACTGGATTTGGATGAACGGTTGAAAAGTTGCGAGGGTTTGAAGATCAGGGGCTAATCTGTGATAAAAATAATCGCGGATAGGTCCCTGGCCGAAAATAAAATAAAAAGAAAAAGACAACGGCCCGAACGTCCGCTAACAGGGACAAATGAACAAATTCGTTCGTTAAAACGAACTAACGAACGAACGTTCGCGGAATAGATCTAAACCGAGAAAACCGAGAAATCCGATCTATTAAAAAAACTGAACTAGATCTAGGGTTTTACCGAAAATAAACCGACGAAAACCGGTCGGCGGCTGCGGCGCGGATCCGAACGACGGCGGGGCTGCAGACGGCGGCGTCGGGCCGAGCGGGGTCAGCGGGCGGCGGCGTGGGGCGGCGGACGGCGGTGCTGCGGTGGTGCGCGGAGCTGCGGCGGCGGCGCTGGCGGCGGTGCGGGGCAGGGTGGGGAGGCGAGGGGGCGGCGGTGGCGGCTTATAAAGCCTGGGGGGGTGGCGGCTTGGGGCAGGGGCGACGGAGGCGGGGCGGCGTCGGACTCCTAGCCGGAGTTCGGCTCGGCCACGGGCGGCGGCGCGGCGGGGAAGGCGGTGGCGCGGCTGGGCCAGGTCCGGCTCGGCTCGGGCCGACCCAAAACTTAAAAAAAATCTATCGAAGAAAATCCTAAATAAATATAAAAAAATTCTAAAAATGCCAAAAACAATTTCATCGTCTAAATAGAATATTTAGAACAAAGTGAACATTTTTCTGACCTAAAAATGCAATTTTGAAAAATGCATATTTTTTTCTAATTCAAATAAAATCTCGAATAAAATATTTATTTGATTTTAACATATTTCCTCCAAAATTTCTTTTATTTTGGAGCATTCATTTTATCTCCTCTCTTGTATTTTTATATTGGAAATATTTCGGAGAGAAAAATATTAAAACCAAAATGATCCTCTTTACAAATTTGAGAAAATTCAAATATGAAAATAATGAAATCCCCAACTCTCTCCGTGGGTCCTTGAGTTGCTTAGGATTTTCTAGGATCGCGAATGAGATGCCATTAAAATATGATATGCATAAGATGACCTATGTATAACATTCCAAATTGAAAATTTGGGATGTTACACTTGCTTTAGTGGATTGATGGTGGAATGGAGGTGGTGAAGCATAGTACACTTGCCCGGCAGGGGTTGCCTTAGGGCAGTAGCGACTACGCGCGTATGGGGGTGTGGGTTCATCAACTTTCCAACCCTTTCTACGGGTGCCATGGGCCTCATTTTATAGATCAAGGGGTCACCACAATGGCAAAGTAGTCATTATGCACTGACATGATAGCAAACAGTGCTATCATACCTAACTCTTCGGGCTGACAGGGCACATTAAATGCACCACTTAGTGTCACATCACTGGTTGCCGGCAAGGCTTGCCGGGCTATCTTGCCAGCTCCGCGCCTGTTCTCTTGACACGTCGCAGGACGGGTGTCATCTGTGGGTTTCTTCTGTAGGAGATGGCTGCCATGTGGCGAATGGCTGCCACTTAATCACCTTGCGGCTTGACACCGCACTGATCGACGACGTGGGTCATGTTGGAGTGGTTGGTGAGGTGGTTTTGCTCCCGTGAGCCTCGGCAGGCCCTGCTGGGGCACCTCGGGTGCCTGCTTCTGGGGGTGGCTTGACCCCTTGCCGGGCTCACCTGTCTGGCAAGGGAGGCCCTTCTCTTGGCGGTATCTTGCTCCTCTGGCTTGGCCTTAGTCTCTCTGAGCTGCATGCTGGTTCTTCGAATCTCTTGATCCTTTGAACTTTGACTTGGGCTGGTGCTTCAATCTTGGTCTTGTGCCTGTGCACAGTCTGGGCAACAGACCCAGGGTTTATTGCACCGACAGAAGCCCCCGGGCCTGCCCAAACGCGCTGCTGAGCATCATCGGGGTAGGGCCTAATAAGTGCATAGGTAGGGTTGCTGAAGGGGTCGGCCTCTTGAGGTCTTCATTGCTTCTTTATCAGCCTTGTTTTCGGGCTGGTTTTCAGTTTCCCCGCGTGTGGTGTAAAGGCAATAGTGGTGGGGCCGCTCCAGTGATGGCCCGTGAATGACTTTAATGCACGGGGTGGAAACTGCCAATTTACTCTTCCCACAATGCGCCCTTATCCTTGGCCACGAATGTTGCATGCATCGCGCGGGGTAGGTAACGGAGGCACGTGGCCCGGGAGAGCATCATGGTGAGGGCCCAGTCGTCTTGAATTGGCGGAGGAGGATGGTGGCCGCCCGTTGATGGAGCGGCTGCCCTCCCCACTCCGCCTATAAAAGGAGGGGCGGAGGAGGGTGGAGTCATTCATCCTCGCACTTCCCCTCTTCTTCCTTTGCTGCTCCGACTGGCCATGCTGTCACGACCAGTTTTTCAATAAAATAATTATTGAGAGACCAATCCCTTATACGGACCAGCGAGGAAGAATTCCTTCTCACTGGTAGACAATATCTTGGTCACAGAAGAAAAATACCAGGAGTACTAAATATAATACAAGGTTGAGCAGAGACTGCCCAACAATTTATTACATGCACGCTGCTAAAACAATACGGCGGATAGGGTGGCAACTACTAACTCACGATAATAACGGTGGTGGAAATATCACCGCGAAGCGAGTGATATGATTCCAGAAGGCTACAGCTCTTCGAGCGTCGGAGTGAGGCTCGGGAAGACTTATTGCGGGTGGCGGAAGCGTATACAATACAAGTGACCAATATCCGGGATCGCGCAGGACTGACTGGGACTCCTCTAGGCATCGGACGCGCTATCAAACTCTTCATCCAAGAGATCGCCTTCGTCAGCATCTGGCCAAATCAACAAGCCAGGTGAGTACTATGAAAGTACTCGCAAGACAGTTCGGACATAAGGTATAACAAATGCAAACATGAAACATATGAACAAGTTAACCAGTGCGATCAGACATAGAGATAATAAATACTGGGTGCCAAGCGAGGGTCTGAATGACGCCTCGAGCGGAAACTGCAGAATAGTAATACTGGTGCCAAACGAGTGTCTGAAAGACTCCTCGAGCGGAAAAATGCGGAATAATAATACTGGTGCCAAACGAGTGTCTGAAAGACTCCTCGAGCGGAAAAATGCGGAATAATAATACTGGTGCCAAACGAGTGTCTGAAAGACTCCTCGAGCGGAAAATGCGGAATAATAATGCTGGTGCCAAACGAGTGTCTGAAAGACTCCTCGAGCGGAAAATGCGGAATAATAATGCCACAGTCGGGCGTCGGGGCGACACCACATAAAGGGCTTATAACAGAAAATAAAGACAGTGCATGCCGCAGTCGGACGTCTGAGCGACATCACATAAAGGGCTTATATTTAAAGTGAGAAACGAGTACACGCCACAGTCGGGCGTCTGCGCGACTTCTCATAAAGGGCTTATATTGTAGCTCAATAATACAATAGTTCGGGAACATAAATTATCACAAGCATGCGACAAATATAAAGTTAGTCCATCCACAGGAATAACAATAAATCTGAATTTACCACTTGAGCTTGTTCACCGGGGACAAGTTTTTCACACGGATAGATATGGATATAATGTTTACACTACTGATCATGGATACGATGATTTGGAAAGAATTGACTCTGCAGAGTTTGCACTAAACCACAGCCAACGGATTTCAGTAGTCACGGGGACTAGTTCCGTCTATGGTGTTTTGGAAGAAACACGTCTGACCAGTACACACCCAATTCAACCATCCGAAGCCAGGGATCACCCTCGGCAACGTTCAAGAAAAACCTTGAGACGGGGAGGCTACAACCTCGCGTAGCATGGGATCAAATTTCTATACGCGCGCTCTAAGGGGGTGCCCCCCCTCTCGGTCCCAACCGGAAACACCCATGCCCCCTGACCGGATGACTGGCTTTAATCCTGGGCCAAGGTACCATCATCCCGGCCTCTCTATTTGGTGTGTACACGGAAAGAGGTTACCAACTTACTAAACCGCATCTTGGCAATGAGACATGTGGTAGCACGGAAGGGGAAGGAACGGTAACACGGCTCCAACCATGTTAACGTCGGAAAAAGTCGGATGACGCAAGGCTGGTATGCTACAATAGTACCACCTTGCTGCCCTTCATGTCACCACATGATTAGGCCACCTCTCATCAGAGGTCATCGCAACTTTGGAACATGCGGGAAAAGAACGATAACGTGGCTCCAACCATGTTAACGTCGGGGAAAGTCGGAGGACGCAAGGCTGGTATGCTATAACAGTACCACCTTGCTGCCCTTCATGTCACCACATGCTTAGGCCATCTCTCATCAGAGATCATCGCGACTTTGGAACAACCGGGTCGTTGCCTTACAAGCAACGAGGTATTTACCGACACTCATATGCCACGCACAAACTCTCACGTGAACATGTAAAACATCTGTCATATCAAATGTTCAAAACATGCTTGCCTGGTTCGGAGAAGTCGGAGTCTAGCTCGGTGAAGTTCGCGGCTCCGTCACCTCTTCCGGAACCTACGGCAATCACGAAACGGGTACTAACGTGAAAACCAACGCATGCACAGAAACTCTTCCAAATATTTTTCAAATAAATCCCATAAAAAACTAGACAAAATTTGAAGATTGTCAAAAAATAATCACTCAAAAATACCTTTTTATTAAAAAGTTATAAAGGTTTCTGTCCAGGGACTTATCTGTAATGAAACAGAAAAGTTCCAGGGTTTTAACTGAGAAAACAGAAAACGCTTCGGTTGGGAATGCGCAAGCGCAAAGGAGAAAGCGTATTTTGCCCGAAGGCGTCAACAGAAAACGGTTCGCGAATAAAAGAACAGAGGCTAACACGCGGGGTCCACATGTCAGGTTTGAAAAGCTCGCCGGCGCCCGAAGACTGCGGTGGACGCCGGCGTCGAACCACGGCGAGTTAGGAGAAACGGAGGGTACCAAGAGCTTCAGCGTCTTCTTCCGCGTCGGTGGGTGGTGGACTCGTCCAACGGGGAGCACCACGTCGACGGCGACACTATCTCCGGCGGACGGCGGCTCGGGTGAGGATGGGGAACTCCGGTGGAGGGCTGCAAGCTTCAAATTGAGGCGCGGGTCAGAACGAGGGATGCAAGGTGAAGCTACTGGCAAGGGAATGGAGGCGGAGGAGCACACACGGGGGCGAATCGGGCTAGATCCCGTGGCGGGTCGCGGCGGCCGGAGTCGAGGAAGGAGACCTCCTCGGGGCTCTTCCAGTGGCTAGGCGTGCTCTAGGGGGAGTGTAGGGATGGTGGGTGCTCGAGTTGAAGCTCGGGGCCTCTATTTATAGGCAGATCGACAGGGTGGCCGTGAACGGAGAATCTCCGGCGAGCGATTACGGCGGAGCAGTGGATTGGCAGGTGGTTTGAGCGGCCAGGCAGCATCAGTGGAGGTTACTGGAGCCATTTCACAGCTAAACGGAGATGGTCTTGGCGTAATGGCGTCGGTCCACGGTGAGGTGACCGCACGGGCTCAATGGCGGCAGAGAGCGCGCTCCGCGCCCTGCAGTTCACGACGAGAGCGGCAGCGCATTCGGGGGAGTGGAAGGCCACGCGGCGGGCTCTGGTGGTTTGGGCGGCGCTGGGTGGCGTCGTCGGCGCCGTGTCTCCCGCTGGCGCCCGCAAAGCTGCCGCCGGCGTCGGTCACGGGGCGGCGCACCTTCTGCTGCTCGTCGCCGACGCCCGCAAGGCGCCAGGCGTTCGTGCGGTGCAGGAACAAGAGGGCGGGGACGAGGAGCAAGGCGACGCGGGGGCACTGGCAAGATCGACGTCCTTCTCTGAAGAAAACGACAGCAAGCCACTGACTGAATCTCTGAATTTCTGAACTTGACATAGACAGTGCACTGCAGGTGTTCAACAGAAGGTTTTGGCTATGAGATAAATTTTTCTGGAGCTGTAACTTGGTGAGATGACCACTCAAAGCACCCAGGGGCTGCCTGATTTTACTTGGAATTTTTGGAGAAGGTTTTGAATGAATTTCACCAAATTTGGCAAATCTGGTCCAAACTTGCAGCAAGTGTAGTTTGAAAATTTTGAACTGAAGACCAGTGGTTCTTCATGGTTCTAGGTTGAGGGTTCAAAGGACTAGGAGGGGAAAAAGGTTTGGTGCCAAAAATCAAGACAGAAAGTGGAGTTCCTTTGTAAATCTCCAAGTGCTAGAAAAGAAGGCAGAAATTTATTTGAATAGAATTTGAATGGAAGTAATCACATGGGGAGGTTCAACTTGCTGGATTTGATGCAAATCATGATCCAAAGGTGAGGAAGTGGTTAGGAGAGAGGATTTGCACTAATGCCATGGCAAGAAGGAATTGTTGAAAGTGGCAAAGGACTTTCCAAAAGCCATAGTGCAAATTCAAAAAGATTTTCAAAAGTTATTTTCCCAAATGAAAAACATTTTGTCTTGAGTCCAAAAGAAAAGCAAGAACTTCCAAGACCAAAGGCAGATCTTGGATGATTCCAAACAAAACTTTTGCCATAAAGAAAAATATATGAGAGGGAGAGTTCTCTTGAAGAGAAATTTAAATCACTCCCCTCAAGTCAAATAAAATCTGTTGAAAAATCCAAATAAAAACTTGGGTGTCACACATGCTGGAGAGAAGAGCCTGGGGCCAGCCCCCGGGCTCCTGGTCAGGGCCGATGTTGCCACGGGCTGGTATTGACGCTCGGGGAGTGAGCCTGGTCCTTGCTACGACAAACTTCTTTGTTCCTTCGAAGCTCGGCCGGGAGGCGAGGCTGGAGATTGCTGGTAATCCCAGCACTGCCCTTCCCGGAAGTCTTGGGGTTGATGTCGACGAGAGGCGCGCATTCCCGCCCGCCAAGGAGGGGAGCGGCATGCCTAAAGCCCCCTGGCCGTTCCGGCTGCTTGCTGTTTCGCTGCTGGAGGTGCCGGACTAGAGTCTTGGCGCTTCCCGGGAGCAGCGGTTGTGAGGAGGAAGTGAGGGAAGATGGAGAAGGCGGGTGGCAGGGGGTCAGGTCGGAGTACGAGGGTGTGGATGCCTTCGCCTCCGACCGGCGACCTGCCGCCTCATCTTTCCGCTCTTCCCCTCCCTCCCCGGCACCGTCTTCACCAGCCTCTTCGGGTGATAGCCGAGGAGGGATGTTCTCTTGGCAACTTCTCCTCGCCTCTAGCAGTCTTCCGGCTGAGCTTTGGTGGATGAATCCACCGGCGCTCAAGCCGGGGCTTCTTGCTGGCTCTGGAGGTGGCGACCAGAAGGCGCCGCCCCGTCCCCGTACTCCTCCTTCGCAGCCTCGCCACTCCCGATCTTGTCAGGCCGTGCCCAACGGGTCCTGACGGGACCGGGGTGGGCTCCTGCTTGGGTGCTCCTTTTCTCGTCTTTTCCTCCTTCTGCCGAAGTGCCTGAAGGAGGGAAAACGAAAAGAGGGGATCACGGGGCACTTATCTTTTTTCAATCTTAAACTTGTAGGCAATCGCCAAATTTTAATGCAAATAATGTAATCCCTCGAGTCCACCTTTGTGTTCTTTAATGCTTGTACTTGTACTAGCATATGAATGAAAAAGATGAACCTTGCCTGGAACTCGTGCATGTGTATGTCCATGCCGAGGTGAGGTGCCTCTTTAATGTAAATAGACGAGTTTTCCCCGGCAGGACTCCTTTTTACCAAAGGCCACTGCGACCATCCTGACTGAAGCAACGTTTGAGTCGTGGATGGGAGCACCTAAATCTCAAAAGAGAAGAGAGGTTTTCCTCGTGCAAAGTTATAGCTTTACAGAACACTAATGGACAGGAGGTAGAACTTATATGCTTGGCTTGCCGGGGATCACTGCGTCGGACAATCTTCTCACTCCTTGTCGAAGCCAAGTTCACGGCAGGAACCTACAACTTAATGTAGGTGAGAATGAATGCATGATGCGATCCTATCTATATGCATATGAAAATGCTCATGAAATGCTTATGAAGTGATCTTGGTGGGCTCATGCATGCATGCAATCTTAGTTGGGGGCCCCCTGCAGCGCTTCTTTATTTCTCTTGCACGGGGTCATCGCCCCGGCTTCGTACAAGGGGTTCCATGCAGCTGAGGCAAGACCTGTACAAAAGGGTGGCTGCCGGGCAGGGTCCGACAGCTGCGCCTTACGGGTAGTACTTGCGGAGATGCTCAATATTCCATGAGTTTTTCAACGGAGTTCCATCTCCGGTCTCCAGACGGACTGCGCCATGTCTGGTGACTCGTACCGCCCAGTAAGGGCCTTCCCACTTTGGTGACAACTTGTTCGTACCCTTGGCGGACTGAACGCGCCTAAGGACAAGGTCACCTTCCTCAAAACACCGGGCATGAACCCTGTGGCTGTGATAGCGACGCAGGGCTTGCTGGTAGCGTGCAACACATGTAGCAGCCCGGAGACGGTTCTCCTTGAGTAGCACAACGTCGTCACGCCGGTGCTGATCTTGCACTACTTCATCGTAGGCAAGCACTCGAGGGGACCCGTAAATGAGTTCTGTGGGGATAACTGCTTCTGCCCCGTAGACCAGGGAGAAGGGAATCTGCCCGGTAGCTCGGTTAGGTGTCGTTCTGAGGGACCAGAGAACTACCAGCAGCTCCTCGACCCACTGCCTGCCGTGCTTCTGCAACGTATCGAAAGTTCTTGTCTTGAGTCCACATAGCACTTCAGCGTTCGCACTCTCAGCTTGTCCATTGCTCCGGGGGTGTGCCACAGAGGTGAATGAGATCTTGCATCCGAGGGTACGAACATATTGCATGAAGGCATGGCTCGTGAACTGGGTGCCGTTGTCGGTGATGATCCTTGTCGGAACTCCAAAACAACACACCAATTCTTTCAAGAACTTGATAGCTGAATGAGCAGTCACCTTTCTCACGGCAGTGACTTCCGGCCACTTTGTAAACTTGTCGATGGCAACGAACAAGAATTCAAAGCCCCTAATTGCTCAGGGGAAGGGGCCGAGGATATCGAGCCCCCAGACCGAAAATGGCGATGATAGAGGGATTGTCTTAAGGGCTTGGGCAGGCAGGTGTGTTTTCTTGGAATGGAACTGGCAGGCTTCACATGTTGTGATGAGCTCGACCGCATCTTGGAGGGTTGTGGGCCAATAGAATCCTTGACGAAATGCTTTCCCAACTAATGCCCTTGATCAAATGTGGGAGCCGCACATTCCTCTCTGAATCTCAGCCAACAGTTCCTGTCCATCCTCCCGGCAGACACACTTCAATTTCACACCGATGGGTCTCCTTCTGTATAGAATGTCATCGACAAACTGATACATACTGGCCCTCTGCGCTACTTTTTTAGCTTCATCTTGGTCGCCGTGGAGTCCTCCGGTCTGGAGGAAGTGGACAATGTGCCTTGCCCAAGTTGGGGCTTGGGGCTCGGCAACGAGGACTAGCGGCACCTCCTCTGTTGCGGGAGCACCAGCCTCGTTCACGGGGTCCATGGGCCCGGCTGGAGGGGGTGGTCCGGCAGGCTCTGAGGAGTTGTTTCCGGTAGGGTCTCTGCCGGGAGCGGACGGCTCGACCAGGAGAGGCTTATCGTAGTCCAACTTTGTCCTTTTCCGGGCCATTGTTGCTGGTGATACGAAGGGCTGAGAGAGATGGAGAACAAAAGTTCCTGGTTCCACTGGAAGCTTCTGCGCAGCACACTTTGACAGGTGATCAGCTATGTTGTTTTCCGCACAGGGTACGTGCTCTGTTTGCAACCCGTCAAAGTGCTCCTCCAATCTCCTCACTTCCTCGACGTATGCCTCCATCAATGGGCTTTGATAATCCTTGTTAACTTGTCTCACCACAAGCTGTGAATCTCCTCAAATGATCAGCTTCTTAATTCCCAATTCTACTGCAATCCTGAGCCCGGCAAGGAGCCCTTCATGCTCAGTTGTATTATTGGTGGCTTCTTGCCAGGCAAAATGCATTTGGACGACGTACTTCAACTGCTCCCCAGAGGGGGCAACAAGAAGCATGCCAGCCCCTGCACCTTGTAGGGAAAAAGCACCATCAAAATATGTAACCCATTCTTGGGGTGATTCCTTGCCGGGGATAGCTGTCTCTGTCATTTCCTCATCAGGGGTTGGCGTCCATTTATCTATAAACTCTGCCAGTACCCTGCTCTGAATAGTTGATGTGCTCTTAGACTTGAAACCAAAACTGGATAGCTCCAAAGCCCACTCCACTATTCTGCCAGTAGCCTCAGGGTTTCGGAGTATCCTTTGCAGAGGAAAACGAGTGACAACCATGATCTCGTGGGCTTGGAAGTAGTTGTGCAGTTTCCTTGAGGCCATAATGAGACCAAAGATCAACTTCTGCACACCAGAGTACCTCGATCTAGCCCCCTATAACAAGGAGCTGACGAAGTATACCGGGCACTGCACCACTTTCTTCTTTGCCACGTCCTTGGGGTTGTTCTCGTTGCCGCGCTCATTGCTGTCCTGATCCGTATCCGACTCTGCTATTTTCTGTTCACATTCTGCCTCAGCCACTTTTCGCTGCGCTACCAAGGCCGCACTGACCACTTGGTTGGATACCGCCAAGTATAGCAACAACAGTTCTTGAGGTCTAGGCGCAAGCAAGGTAGGCACAGACAATAGATAGGCCTTCAACTCCTGCAGAGCGGCATCTGCTTCCGGGGTCCACTTCATAGGCCCTTCCTTCTTCAAAAATTTAAAGAACGGCAGGGCACGCTCGGCAGACTTGGAGATGAATCAGCTTAGCGCGGCAGCGCATCCTGTTAAGGGCCTCACATCCTTAACTGTCCTTGGCGCTTGGATCTGCCGATGAGACACGAAGAAACCAAGTAGCTTGCCGGGGTTAGCTTCGATCCCCTAATGAGACATGAAGAAACCAAGTAGCTTGCCGGGGAACACCAAACACACACTTCTCTGGATTAAGCTTCAAATTGATCTTGCGCAGATTAGCAAATGTCTCCTCCAAATCCAAGATAAGGGCGGCCTTATCCTTGGTTTTGACCATGATATCATCCATATAGGCTTCTATATTTCTGTGTAACTGTGGCTCAAAACCAATCTGAACTGCCCTTGGAAAAGTGGACCTGGCACTCTTTAGTCTGAATCGCATGCGGACAAAGCAGTATGTACCACATGGAGTGATGAACGGCGTCTTCTCTTCATCTTCTTTGGACATGAAGATCTGGTGATTTCCGGAGTACGCGTCCAGAAATGAGAGCAAATCACAACCTGAAGTGGAATCCATGATCTGGTTGATGCGCGGCAAGGGAAATGGGTCCTTCGGGCAAGCCTTGTTGAGATCTATGAAAACAATGCAAAGCCTCCATTTCCCATTAGCCTTACGAACTACCACTGGATTTGCTAACCACGTAGGATGCAGTACTCCTCTGACCAAACCAGCTGCCTCCAGTTTCTTGATCTCTTCGGCAATGAACCGCTGCCTCTCCAAGGCCTGCTTCCGGACTTTCTGCTTGATAGGTCGGGCATGTGGGCAGACAGCAAGGTGGTGCTCGATTACCTCCCTAGGAATACCAGGGGTATCAGATGGTTGCCAGGCAAACACATCGATATTCGCCCGTAGGAAGGCAACAAGCACACTTTCCTATTTGTCATCAAGGGCGGCACTGATGGTGAAAGTACCATCAACGCCAGCCAGCCCTGTCGGGACCTTCTTCACTTGGGGTGCAGCAACCTTGGATCTCTTGCTATTGGAACACTCCGGCACGTTGTCAACGGGTGCCGTGCACTCGGAGGGGGCATGCTTCCCGGACTCCTTGCTAGAGGCTCTACAATCCCTCTTCTTTCCTTGGCTTTCTTTGGCGGGAGCTGCCGCTGCCTCTGCTGTGATTGCATCCCGGCACATCTTGTCCACACAGATAATTGCATCCTTCTCATCCGATGGGATAGCGATGACTCCCAGCGGCCCGGGCATCTTCAAGGCATCGTAAGCATAGTGGGATGCCGCCATGAACTTGGCCAGGGCCAGGCGTCCAAGAATCCCATTGTACGGCAGGGGGAGATCGACTACATCAAACACAATCTTCTCAGTCCGATAGTTCAGTTCTTCCCCAAACGTAACCGACAATGTAATCTTCCCTTTGGGATGGCTCCTGCCGGGATTAACTCCTTGAAACGTGCCGGTAACCTCTAGCTCTTCTTCTCCTATCTGAAGCTTGCTGATGACTGCCGGGGAAATCAGATTCAATCCGGCCCCGCCATCTACTAGCATCTTTGTGACCTTGAGGTTGCGAATTGTTGGGGAGACCAACAATGGCAAACATCCTACCGAGTGGTACGACCAAGGTGATCCTCCTCATCAAAGATGATGGGCGTGAGGGACCATTTGAGCGGCTTCCGGGCCTCTGGTGCTGGCTCCACGACATTGATCTCTCGTGCCCATCACTTGAGCTGGCGGTGAGAGGCGTGCAAAGATGCACCCCCATCAATGCATAGGGCGTCAGTGGCCTTCTAAAACTCCTGTTCACTGGTTTCCTCTTCATCCCCTCCATCACTCACATCATCACAGATTTCCTTCTCTTGACCCCTGGCGGGTTTCCTCGGTTTCGAAAGGGTTTGCCGGGGCGATTTGCTTCACCGCCTCGGCCCTTACCGTTAGCAGCATTCTGACCTTTTTCCTTATCACGCTTATCATACTCTGCCCTCTATTTCTTGACAAGCTGCTCAACCTGGTAACACTCCCGAAGGTCGTGGCCCTTGGTCCGATGGATCTTGCAGTATGGCCCATCGCCTTTCCCAGCTTTCTCGGCGGCAGCGGCTTCCCGACAGGCAGTGCAAGTGGCAACTTCCTTGCTGGGTGCCTCAGCCTTGGCCTTCTTGCTAGTACTAGGTGTGCCCGAACCTTCCACAGTCATCACTGCCTTATCTCTTGGCTTGTTACTGCGCTTCTTGCCCTTTCTCTGACTGGTTGATTCATCCTCATCCTCTGACTCAACATTGGTGCAATCTTCCTCTCTGGGCAACTTCCTTCCTTCCTCCATCCGAGCGCACTTATCCACCAGTGTGTATAGCTCCTTCACAGTCTTGGGCAACCGCACGTTCATCTTGGAATGAATGCGAAGATTGCGCACATTGGACTAGAAAGCTGCTATAACGGCTGTCGGATGGATATTTGGAATATTTCTATGAACTTTACTGAATCTCTGTAAATACTTACGGAGAGTTTCTCCTTCCTTCTGCTGGAGAAGTTGCAGGTCACTGGGCCTGCCGGGCTCTTGGTGGACACCGGTGAAGGCGCCGATGAACTCGTGGCACAGGTCTGCCCATGTCGAAATGGATTTCTCCGGCAGGTGCATCAGCCAATACCTCACGTTGGACTTGAGGGCCAAAGGGAAGTAGTTGGCGAACACCTTCTCATCTCTTCCCCCGGCAGCCTGAACAGTGATGGTGTAGATGCTCAGGACTCTGCCAGGTTTAGCCTCCCGTCGTACTTCTCAGGTATCTCTATCTTGAACGTACGAACAGACGGCCAACGGACTTGCCGCAGTTCTCGTGTGAAGGCAGGGCAGTCAACCTCGAAAGTTAGGCACCCGCCGACACCGAGCGCAGGCTCGTCGATGTTGAGGCCGTCGCACCCGTCGGTCTGGTGGGGGTCATCGCGGCGTCGATCTACGACGACGCGCGCGTCTCCCCACCACCTATCCTCCGGGGCTCGACGTTGGCCTGGACGTGCTCGAGGATCAGAAGAGGCCATCGAGACGTCATCGGGGTCTTGATTCTACTGCGCCCGCACCGGCTGCCATGGTGGGGACTGCATCGTGGGGACGGCTCCCTCTGTTCGGCCAGTAGAACGGGCAGTTGCTATCGCTTGGGGAGGTCGTGGCGGGCCAACTCGTCGTGAGCCCCCAGCTTTGGTGAAACCGAGCAGGCTTTGGATGGTGGCACGCCATCCATCCATCTGCTCGGCTGCTGGCAGAAACCTCAGTAGCAGTTGAGCTCGTGCCATAGCCTCTGTGGCTGTGCTTGGCATAGATGCTGATGATCTCGAGCACACCGTCGCCTGGCTCTTGACGGTGCCAGCGGCGGTGGCGGTGCCGCGCCCACGCTGCTATGGGACGACCACATGGGCGGCGGGGTTGCGCGGCGGTGGTGCTCGAGGGTCAGCGGCTCCGTCGTGCGCAGCGGTCTGGTTGGCTCGTCCGGGAGGAGGCTGAAAGCACAAGTGCTCCCTGGGTGATTTTGGTAATTAATGTCAACATATCTCTTGTTGGACTAATACTTTCATCTAGTATATTTCAGATGAGTTCAACAATGGAGTAACATGGACAAGAGGATGTGGAACCCCTTCAAGATGCTAAGGACAGAAGATTGGCAAAAGCTCAAAAGCTCAGGACTCTACAATTTCATTTTAGTGATCCAATATCACATTGAGTCCATAGGAAAGCCAATACTATTAAAAGGGGATGAGGTGTTGCTTAATGGCTTGCTTGCTCAAAGTGCTTAGTGATATGCTCCAAAGCTCTCAACCACTTTCTCATTTCCACATATGTCCCAAACCTAAAGTCAAACTCGGCCCCACCGATTTGATCTATCCGGCGCCACCGAGTTCACTTAACATAGCCACTGCCAGAAACCCTAATCAATTCGGTCTCACCGATTGGATCTCGGTCACACCGAGATGGGCTTGCAAACTCTCTATTACCTGTTGCAATTATTTCAGTCTCACCGAGATATGCGATCAGTCCCACCGAGTTTGCTTGACCAACTCTCTGTTTTGCTTATTACCAAAATCGGTCTCACCGAGTTTGCGTAATCGGTCAAACCGAGTTGAGGTTTTACCCTAACCCTAGCACATAGGTCACACTGATTTGATCATATCGGTCCCACCGAAAAGCCCGACGTTCACATTTTGAACCGCATCGGTCTGACCGAGTTTCTCGATTCGGTCCCACCGAGTTTGGTAAATTGTGTGTAACGGCTAGATTTTGTGTGGAGGCTATATATACCCCTCCACCCTTCCTCCATACGTGAGGAGAGCCATCAGAACGTGCGTACACTTCAAGCATTCATTTTCTGAGAGAGAACCACCTACTCATGTGTTGAGACTAAGATATTCCAATCCAACTGATACGTCTCCAACGTATCTATAATTTTTGATTGCTCCATGCTATAATATCGTCTGTTTTGGACATTATTGGGCTTTATTATAAACTTTTATATTATGTTTGGGACTAACCTATTAACCGGAGGCCCAGCCCAGAATTGCTGTTTTTTTGCCTATTTCAGAGTTTCGCAGAAAAAGAATATCAAACGGAGTCCAAACGGAATGAAACCTTCGGGAACATGATTTTCGGAACGAACATGATCCAGAGGACTTTGACCCCACGTCAAGAAAGCTACCAGGAAGCCACGAGGTAGGGGGCGCGCCTACCCCCCTGGGCGCGCCCTCCACCCTCGTGGGCCCCACGTTGCTCCACCGACGTACTCCTTCCTCCTATATATACCTACGTACCCCCAAACTACCAGATACGGAGCCAAAAACCTAATTCCACCACCTCGACCTTCTGTACCCGTGAGATCCCATCATGGGGCCTGTTCCGGAGCTCCGCCGGAGGGGGCATCCATCACGGAGGGCTTCTACATCAACACCATAGCCTCTCCGATGATGTGTGAGTAGTTTACCTCAGACCTTCGGGTCCATAGTTATTAGCTAGATGGTTTCCTCTCTCTTTTTGGATCTCAATACAATGTTCTCCCCCTCTCTTGGGGAGATCTATTCGATGTAATCTTCTTTTGCTGTGTGTTTGTTGAGACCGATGAATTGTGGGTTTATGATCAAGTTTATCTATGAACAATATTTGAATCTTCTGAATTCTTTTATGTATGATTGGTTATCTTTTCAAGTCTCTTCAAATTATCAGTTTGGGTTGGCCTACTAGATTGATCTTTCTTGCAATGGGAGAAGTGCTTAGCTTTGGGTTCAATCTTGCGGTGTCCTTTCCCAGTGACAGTAGGGGCAGCAAGGCACATATTGTATTGTTGTCATCGAGGATAACAAGATGGGTTTTATATCATATTGCATGAGTTTATCCCTCTACATCATGTCATCTTGCTTAAAGCGTTACTCTGTTCTTATGAACTTAATACTCTAGATGCATGCTGGATAGCGGTCGATGTGTGGAGTAATAGTAGTAGATGCAGGCAGGAGTCGGTCTACTTGTCTCGGACGTGATGCCTATATACATGATCATACGTAGATATTCTCATAACTATGCTCAATTCTGTCAATTGCTCAACAGTAATTTGTTCACCCACAGTAAATACTTATGCTCTTGAGAGAAGCCACTAGTGAAACCTATGGCCCCCGGGTCTATTGTCCATCATATTAATCTTCCAACACTTAGCTATTTCCGTTGCCTTTTATTTTATTTTGCATCTTTATCACAAATACCAAAAATATTATCTTATCATATCTATGAGATCTCACTCTCGTAAGTGACCATGTAGGGATTGATAACCCCTTATCGCGTTGGTTGCGAGGATTTATTTGTTTGTGTAGGTGCGAGGGACTCGTGCGTGGCCTCCTACTGGATTGATACCTTGGTTCTCAAAAACTGAGGGAAATACTTACGCTACTTTGCTGCATCACCCTTTCCTCTTCAAGGGAAAACCAACGCAGTGCTCAAGAGGTAGCAAGAAGGATTCCTGGCGCCGTTGCCAGGGAGGCTTACGCAAGGTCAAGTCAAGATTTGGACTCCCGACAACGATCCATTTCTGGCGCCGTTGCCGGGGAGGTCTTCGCAAAAGTCAACATACCAAGTACCCATCACAAACCCTTATCTCCCGCATTAAATTATTTGCCATTTGCCTCTTGTTTTCCTCTCCCCCACTTCACCCTTGCCGTTTTATTTGCCCTCTCTTTTCCGTTCGCCATCCTCTCTCCTTTTGCCCTTGCTCCTTCTGCCGTTATGTCTGAAATTGGGGAAATTATTATCGATATGGACAATAATAATATTATGGAAAATTCTGATGCTCCTGCTGAAGAACCCCCTATCTTACATACAAAAAAATTCCGAATTGGTAGTGGTAACATTATTGGAAAAGGAGTTATCCAAGATTTCTTTACTTGTGCCGGTGCTTTGCCCTCTATGAGTAGTTCTATTCTTCATAGAACTAGTAGTCTTGCGGACGCTATCGCCATGCTTGTAATTGAACTTGAAAGACAATTTATGCACATGCATCCCTGCATACAGAGGATTTTCCTAGAATTTTCTAACATTGAGCATTCTTCTGTTAAGCGCGCCGCTACTTTTTTTTGGCTCATGAATTCAGATTTATTATAAAAGAGGCCAAATAAATCTTTGCGCATTATAGGGTGGACGCTGGACGTCCTCCCATAGAAACTATCTTATTTGATCAAGAGGAAATAATGCGTTTTCAATCTCTAGATTATGTTGCTTTTAATGAAAACCTTAGAAAAAAGGTCCCTACCAATGTTCTAGTTGATAGAATTTCTGAACTCAATGATGATTTGGCTATTCGAAATAATGAGCTAGGATATTCTCTCGAGTATAGGCTCACAAAGTTCTGCCAAAAGAATGCTTATAACGATGAATTGGTTGTGCAATACGAAGGGCCGAAGGAGGAACCTATACCTCCTAAAATTGATCTTGGGGACTTTTGTCCCATTAAATTTAGCCCTTTTGATTACTTTTGCTTGCCTCAAAGGAAACTTGCTGCTGAACGTAGAGAATATGAAATGAGTTTTAACGATCTATCCTATTACTATGGCACTACCTAGATCTATCCTTGCTTCTATGCCTAGCTAGGGGCGTTAAACGATAGCGCTTGTTGGGAGGCAACCCAATTTTATTTTTAGTTTTTTTTGCTTTTTGCTTCTGTTTAGGAATAAATATTTGTTCTAGACTCTGGTTAGATGTGTTTTTATGTTTTAGTTAGTGTTTGTGCCAAGTTAAACCTATAGGATCTTCTTGGATGATAGTTATTTGATCTTGCAGAAAATTCCAGAAACTTTCTGTTCACGAAAATAATTGTTAAAATTCACCAGAACGTGATAAAATATTGATTCCAATTTCTTCTGATCAATAAACAAATTGTCTAGGTCTTCCTATTTTGGCTGATTTTTTGGAGTTCCAGAAATTTGCGTTAGTTACAGATTACTACAGACTGTTCTGTTTTTGACAGATTCTGTTTTTCGTGTGTTGTTTTCTTATTTTGATGAATCTGTGGCTAGTAAAATAGTTTATAAACCATAGAGAAGTTGGAATACAGTAGGTTTAACACCAATATAAATAAATAATGAGTTCATTACAGTACCTTGAAGTGGTCTTTTGTTTTCTTTCGCTAACGGAGCTCATGAGATTTTCTGCTGAGTTTTGTGTTGTGAAGTTTTCAAGTTTTGGGTGAAAGATTTGATGGATTATGGAAGAAGGAGTGGCAAGAGCCTAAGCTTGGGGATGCCCATGGCACCCCCAAGATAATCTAAAGACACCTAAAAGCCAAAGCTTGGGGATGCCCCGGAAGGCATCCCCTCTTTCATCTACTTCCATCGGTAACTTTACTTGGAGATATATTTTTATTCACCGCATGATATGTGTTTTGCTTGGAGCGTCTTGTATTATTTGAGTCTTTATTTTTTTAGTTTACCACAATCATCTTTGCTGTACACACCTTTTGAGAGAGACACACATGATTCGGTAATTATTAGAATACTCTATGTGCTTCACTTATATCTTTAGAGTTATATAGTTTTTGCTCTAGTACTTCACTTATATCTTTTAGAGCACGTGGTGGATTTGTTTTATAGAAACTATTGATCTCTCATGCTCCACTTAGATTATTTTTAGAGTCTTAAATAGCATGGTAATTTGCTTAAAGAATCCTAATATGCTAGGTATTCAAGATTAGTAAAAACTTTCTTATGAGTGTGTTGAATACTAAGAGAAGTTTGATGCTTGATGATTGTTTTGAGATATGGAGGTAGTGATATCAAAGTTGTGCTAGTTGAGTAGTTGTGAATTTGAGAAATACTTGTGTTGAAGTTTGCAAGTCCCGTAGCATGCACGTATGGTAAACGTTATGTAACAAATTTGAAACATGAGGTGTTCTTTGATTGTCCTCCTTATGAGTGGCGGTCGGGGACGAGCGATGGTCTTTTCCTACCAATCTATCCCCCTAGAAGCATGCGCGTAGTGCTTGGTTTTTGATGACTTGTAGATTTTTGCAATAAGTATGTGAGTTCTTTATGACTAATGTTGAGTCCATGGATTATACGCACTCTCACCTTTCCATCATTGCTAGCCTCTTCGGTACCGTGCATTGCCCTTTCTCACATTGAGAGTTGGTGCAAACTTCGCCGGTGCATCCAAACCCCGTGATATGATACGCTCTTTCACACATAAACCTCCTTATATATTCCTCAAAACAGCCACCATACCTACCTATTATGGCATTTCTGTAGCCATTCCGAGATATATTGACATGCAACTTTCCACCGTTCCGTTTATCATGACACGTTCATCATTGTCATATTGCTCTGCATGATCATGTAGTTGACATAGTATTTGTGGCAAAGCCACCATTCATAATTCTTTCATACATGTCACTCTTGGTTCATTGCATATCCCGGTACACCGCCGGAGGCATTCATATAGAGTCATACTCTGTTCTAGGATCGAGTTGTAATCATTGAGTTGTAAATAAATAGAAGTGTGATGATCATCATTTTCTAGAGCATTGTCCCAAGTGAGGAATAAAAAAAGAGAGAAAGGCCATAAAAAAAAGAGAAGGCCCCAAAAAAGAGAGAAAAAGAGAGAAGGGACAATGTTACTATCCTTTTACCACACTTGTGCTTCAAAGTAGCACCATAATCTTCGTGATAGAGAGTCTCTTGTTTTATCATTTTCATATACTAGTGGGAATTTTTTCATTATAGAATTTGGCTTGTATATTCCAACAATGGGCCTCCTCAAGTGCCCTAGGTCTTCATGAGCAAGCAAGTTGGATGCACACCCACTTAGTTTCTTTTGTTGAGCTTTCATATATTTATAGCTCTAGTGCATCCGTTGCATGGCAATCCCTACTCCTTGCATTAACATCAATCGATGGGCATCTCCATAGCTCATTGATTAGCCTCGTTGATGTGAGACTTTCTCCTTTTTGTCTTCTCCACATAAACCCCATCACCATATTCTATTCCACCCATAGTGCTATATCCATGGCTCACGCTCATGTATTGCGTGAAGGTTGAAAAAGTTTGAGATTACTAAAGTGTGAAACAATTGCTTGGCTTGTCATCGGGGTTGTGCATGATGAGAGCATTCTTGTGTGACGAAAATGGAGCATGACTAAACTATGATTTTGTAGGGATGAACTTTCTTTGGCCATGTTATTTTGAGAGGACATAATTGCTTAGTTAGTATGCTTGAAGTATTATTATTTTTATGTCAATATTGAACTTTTATCTTGAATCTTTCAGTCTGAATATTCATACCACAATTAAGAAGAATTACATTGGAATTATGCCAAGTAGCATTCCACATCAAAAATTATGTTTTTATCATTTACCTACTCGAGGACGAGCAGGAATTAAGCTTGGGGATGCTTGATACGCCTCTAACGTATCTATAATTTTTGATTGCTCCATGCTGTATTATCTTCCGTTTTGGACATTATTGGGCTTTATTATACAGTTTTATATTATTTTTGGGACTAACCTATTAACCGGAGGCCCAACCCAGAATTGCTGTTTTTTGCCTATTTCAGAGTTTCGCAGAAAAAGAATATCAAACGGAGTCCAAACGGAATGAAACCTTCGGGAACGTGATTTTCGGAATGAACATGATCCAGAGGACTTGGACCCTACGTCAAGAAAGCTATCAGGAAGCCACGAGGTAGGGGGCGCGCCTACCCCCCTGGGCGTGCCCTCCACCCTCGTGGGCCCCATGTTGCTCCATCGACGTACTCCTTCCTCCTATATATACCTACGTACCCCCAAACTACCAGATACGGAGCCAAAAACCTAATTCCACCGCCGCAACCTTCTGTACCCGTGAGATCCCATCTTGGGGCCTATTCTGGAGCTCCGCCGGAGGGGGCATCGATCACAGAGGGCTTCTACATCAACACCATAGCCTCTCTGATGATGTGTGAGTAGTTTACGTCAGACCTTCGGGTCCATAGTTATTAGCTAGATGGCTTCCTCTCTCTTTTTGGATCTCAATACAATGTTCTCCCCCTCTCTTGGGGAGATCTATTCGATGTAATCTTCTTTTGTGGTGTGTTTGTTGAGACCGATGAACTGTGGGTTTATGATCAAGTTTATCTATGAACAATATTTGAATCTTCTGAATTCTTTTATGCATGATTGGTTATGTTTGCAAGTCTCTTCGAATTATCAGTTTGGTTTGGCCTACTAGATTGATCTTTCTTGCAATGGGAGAAGTGCTTAGCTTTGGGTTCAATCTTGCGGTGTCCTTTCCCAGTGACAGTAGGGGCAGCAAGGCACGTATTGTATTGTTGTCATCGAGGATAACAAGATGGGGTTTATATCATATTGCATGAGTTTATCCCTCTACATCATGTCATCTTGCTTAAAGCGTTACTCTGTTTTTATGAACTTAATACTCTAGATGCATGCTGGATAGCGGTCGATGTGTGGAGTAATAGTAGTAGATGCAGGCAGGAGTCAGTCTACTTGTCTCGGACGTGATGCCTATATAGATGATCATACCTAGATATTCTCATAACTATGCTCAATTCTGTCATTTGCTCAATAGTAATTTGTTCACCCACAGTAAATACTTATGCTCTTGAGAGAAGCCACTAGTGAAACCTATGGCCCCCGTGTCTATTTTCCATCATATTAATCTTCCAACACTTAGCTATTTCCGTTGCCTTTTATTTTGCTTTTATTTTATTTTGCATCTTTATCACAAAAATACCAAAAATATTATCTTACCATATCTATCAGATCTCATTCTCGTAAGTGACCGTGTAGGGATTGACAACCCCTTATCGCGTTGGTTGCGAGGATTTATTTGTTTTGTGTAGGTGCGAGGGACTCTTGCGTGGCCTCCTACTGGATTGATACCTTGGTTCTCAAAAACTGAGGGAAATACTTAAGCTACTTTGCTGCATCACCCTTTCCTCTTCAAGGGAAAACCAACGCAGTGCTCAAGAGGTAGCACCAACCACAAGAATCTTGATCTCTAGCCTTCCCCAAGTTTCTTTCCACTCAAATCATCTTTCCACCAAATCCATATCTGTGAGAGAGAGAGTTGAGTGTTGGGGAGACTATCATTTGAAGCATAAGAGCAAGGAGTTCATCATCAACACACCATCTATTACCTTTTGGAGAGTGGTGTCTCCTAGATTGGTTAGGTGTCATTTGGGAGCCTCCGTCAAGATTGTGGAGTTGAACCAAGGAGTATGTACGGGCAAGGCGACCGCCTACTTCATGAAGATCCACCCTAGTGAGGCAAGTCCTTCGTGGGCGATGGCCATGGTGGGATGGACAAGGTTGCTTCTTCGTGGACCCTCCATTGGTGGAGCCCTCCGTGGACTCGTGCAACCGTTACCCTTCATGGGTTGAAGTCTCCAACGTGGATGTACGATATCACCACCTATCAGAACCATGAAAAAAATCTTCGTGTCTCCAATTGCGTTTGCACAATCCAATCCCATCCCTTTACTTTCTTGCAAGTTGCATGCTTTACTTTCCCCTGCTCATATACTCTTGCCATGCTTGCTTGAAATGTATTGTGAATGTTTAAACCTGTGCTAAAACTCGACCTAAACTTGAAGAACTTAAAAACTGCTACTTTTCCTTGTTGAGGGTCTAATCCCCCCTCTAGACACCTCTTCTCGATCCTTTCAATTGGTATCAAAGCCTTGGTATCCATTGCCTTGGTTTAAACACCATTGGAAGAAGATGGATGAGTCTACGTTGGGGAGTCTAAGACGTAGAGAGCCTATACTTGATGGAGAGTTCTTTCATGAATGAAAAAATGAGATGCTTGAGATTTTCAATGGATATCATTTGAACAAGTACATTACTACTCCTTGTGCGCCCCTTGTTGACCCCTTGCATCCTGCTCCCGATGAGTCTATTGACATGATACACAACCTTAGAACTGCCAATCTTATTGCTAGAGGTTTGCCTAGAAATTTGTCTGGTTGCTTGCCTACTCTTGATTGTGCCTACACTATATGGAGATTTCTTGAGGAACGATTTCCAAACTATTCCTTGCTAAATCTAGATGTGATTCTTCATAAGTCAATTGCCTTAGGTAAGATGAATTCCAATGATCCTAAGTTTGGTGATTGTTTGTTTGAGCTCCATGAACTTATGCGTGCCAAAGGAGATGTTGGAATCATTAGCAATATCATCTCCGAAGCCATTAGAATTCATAAAGATGAACATCGTGATGATCATTTATCTAATGAATCACTCTCTCTAGGAATTGATCAATCACAAGACGATGTTGAACATGGATACTATGATGATGATGATGATAATGACTTTGATCTCGATGAGTCTATGAGACACTTTGGTCTTATGGCTAATCTTCGTGGCTACATGGCTGGAGGAAGGAATGGGTTCTTGATAGTGGATGTACCGATCACATGACCGGAGACAAGGATATGTTTTGTGAGCTTGCTGAAAACAACGGCCCTCGAAAGTATATCACTTTTGGTGATAACTCAAAGGGTAAGGTGGTTGGCCTTGGTAAGATGGCCATCTCACATGATAGCTCCATACAAAATGTTATGCTCGTTGAATCTCTTGGCTACAATTTACTTTCCGTATCTAGACTTGCTGACTTTGGCTTCAATGTCCTATTTACTGAAGTAGATTGCCAAGTGTTTTGTAGAGATAATCATAAAATGGTCTTTACCGGTATACGTAGAGGTGATCTATATATTGTTGATTTCACTAAAAAGGCTCAACCTAGAACTTGCTTAATTGCTAAATCTTCTAAATGCTGGTTGTGGCATAGAAGGTTAGGTCATGTGGGCAACCGAAATCTTGATAAGCTTATTAAAGGTGATCATATCCTTGGACTGAAAGATGTTATATTTGACAAGGATATATTGTGCAGTGCTTGTCAAGCAGGAAAACAGGTTGGAGGAAGCCACCCCGTGAAGAATATCATGACGACGAAAAGACTGCTTCGAGCTACTTCATATGGATCTCTTTGGTCCCAACGCCTATAAAAGTCTCGGTGGAAACTCATTTGGTCTAGTCATAGTCGATGATTTTTCAAGATTTTTTACGTGGATGTTCTTTCTTGATGATAAATCGCAGGTCCAAAATATCTTCAAGAACTTCGCTAGGAAGGCCCAAAATCAATTTGAAGTGAAGATCAAGAAGGTTCGCAGCGACAATGGAATGGAGTTCAAGAACGCGAATGTGGATACCTTTTGTTGACGAAGAAGGGTTTTCACATGAGTTCTCGGCTACGTACATGCCTCAACAAAATATAGTTGTTGAGAGGAAGAACCGGACTCATTGAGATGCCGCGAATGATGCTTGATGAATACAAGACGCCAAAACACTTCTGGGCGGACGCGGTTGAGACAGCTTGTCATGCAACAAATCATCTATATCTTCACAAGCTACTCGGCAAGACGGCATACGAGCTTCTCACCGGTAACAAACCCCAAGTTGGATACTTTCGGGTATTCGGCTCAAAGTGCTATATTCTTGATAAGCATCGTCGTTCTAAATTTGCTCCCAAATCTCATGTGGGTTTCCTACTCAGTTATGGCTCAAACTCTCACACATACCGTGTCTACAACAATTTCACCCGAAAGGTTGAAGAGACGGTAGATGTGAAGTTTGATGAATCTAACGGCTCGCAAGTAGAGCAATTGCCAATTGATGTAGGAGAGAAAGACCCTTCGGAAGCAATCCAAGACTTGCCGATTGGCAAGATTCGTCCAACGGAGGTGAAGGAGAGTACCTCGTCCATCCAAGTGGAAGCTTCTACCTCACGACAAGGTGAACCAAGAGTTGACACGCAGGCATCCACAAGTGGGACACGCCAAGATGAAGAAAACGTGGAAGTACACTAAGATGAACCGCATCAACCTACTTCTCCACCTTGACAAGAGAGCAACAACGTCAACAACGGAGAAGGCCAAGAGGAAGAACAAGATGATGAATAAGATTTTCCACCCCGACCCAAACAAAATCTCTCACGAGTTTGAGCAAGAGTGTCACGAGACCATCCCGTCGAACAAATCTTCAATGATATCCATAGCAGGAGAATTACTCGCTCTAAAACTCGTTTGGCTAATTTTTGTGAACATTATTCATTCATCTCTAGCATTGAACCTATGAAGGTTAAAGAAGCATTGGAAGATCCGGATTGGATAAATGCCATGCACGAAGAACTACACAACTTTGAGATGAACCAAGTGTGGACATTGGTCGAGAAGCCCGACAACAACCACAACATCATCGGTACCAAATGGGTGTTTCGCAACAAGCAAGACGAAGATGGACAAGTCATTCGCAACAAAGCACGTCTCGTCGCCCAAGGCTACACTCAGGTCGAAGGTATGGACTATGGTAAGACATACGCCCCCGTTGCTAGACTTGAGTCCATCCGCATCTTACTTGCCTATGCTAATCACCATGATATTACCTTGTACCAAATGGACATTAAAAGTGCTTTTCTAAATGGTGAAATTGAGGAGGAAGTTTATGTTAAACAACCTCCCGGCTTTGTTAATCCTAAGAAACCCAACCATGTTTACAAACTTCACAAATCTCTTTATGGTCTTAAACAAGCTCCTAGAGCGTGGTATAAATGCTTGACCAAGTTACTTATTGAAAAAGGCTTTGAGATTGGAAAGATTGATTCTACTCTTTTTACTAAAAGGGTTAATGGAGAATTATTTGCATGCCAAATTTATGTTGATGATATCATATTTGGTTCGACTAACCCTCATTTTAGTGAAAAGTTTGGAAAGCTAATGTCGAAGAAGTTTGAGATGTCTATGATGTGTGAACTCAAGTTCTTTCTTGGTTTTTAAATCAAGCAAACTAAGGAGGGAACCTTTGTTTCTCAAACGAAGTATACCACGGACTTATTCAAGAAGTTCAACATGCAAGAAAGCAAAGCTATGAAAACACCCATGCCTACTAGTGGACATCTTGACTTGACTAAGGATGGCAAACCGGTTGACCAAAAGGTTTACCGCTCCATGATTGGTTCATTGTTATATCTATGTGCCTCCCGTCCTGATATTATGCTAAGTGTGTGCATGTGTGCACGATATCAAGCGGCCCCCAAAGAATGCCATCTTAAGGTTGTGAAAAGGATAGTGAGATACTTAATTCATACACCAAATTTTGGCATTTGGTATCCTAAGAGGTCTTCTTTTGATCTTGTTGGCTACTCCAATTCGGACTATGCCGGTGACAAGGTTGATAGAAATTCCACTTCGGGCACTTGTCAATTTCTTGGTAGATCTCTTGTGTCTTGGTCCTCCAAGAAACAAAACTCGGTATCCTTATCCATCACCGAAGCGGAATACATTACCGCCGGTTCATGTTGTGCTCAATTACTTTGGACCCAAACTCTTAAAGATTATGGGATCTATGTGAAACATGTTCCATTTCTTTGTGACAATGAAAGTGCTATTAAGATTGCTCATAATCCCGTGCAACATTCTATAACTAAGCATATTGAAGTTCGTCATCATTTCATTTGAGATCATGTTGCTAAAGGAGACATTGATCTTAAGCATGTTCGTACCGATAAGCAATTGGCGGATATATTCACCAAACCGCTTGATGAGAAAGTATTTTCCCGTTTGAGAGGTGAATTGAACATCATTGTTGCCTCAAACTTTGAGTAGGAACTCCATTCGGATACATGCAAGGCATGAGCCTTTGACTAATCCTTGATATTTCTCTTATGATGATGATCATATGTCTTGGATATACTTGTACCCTTGCATGCTATCTAACCCTTGCAGGTACTTGGATGAATCTAATCTATGAGATTGCAAATCACTCACATCTTGAGCAATCTCTACATCACCAAGTCTTTACAATATGGTGGTTGAAGACAAGGAAGCATGAAACCTTTCAACATATCCTTTGACAATTTCTTTATATCAAATTTCATTTGGTATCAAATTTCATGATTGTCATTTTGGATACACAAGTGCTCTTCCTTGCAAGACTAACCCATGTAGGTAGATGAACTCAAACTACAAGTGGTGCTCCCAACTCATTGATGAGCTACATCAACCTTGAGCATCCCACACAAGTTCAACTACATGATCAAGATCAACACCACGACCCAAGGTATGTTACTCCATCTTAGAGAAGCTTTACCCCAAGTCATGGGTCGAAGCAGCTCAACAAGATGTGAATACATCAAAATGCTTAAACGAAAAATGGCAGCCGCATTTTGAGCTTAAACGATGAGTATGACCTACGATCAAGTGTTCTCACTTGACTCCTCAGTCAATATACTCTAACATAGGTGACTTTGTCGCCGACCAATTCTAGATGAAGTTCTCTAGTGTTTTTTCTGAGTTCTTGCATTTTTCTCTTGCATGTTTGTTCCCCTTATTTAATCGAAAAAACTTCATCTAGATTTCTTTATTTTCTCTGTTCGTTTCTGCATTCCCTGCATCCAATTCAATGCAAATCTTTCAATTAATTCCTTGCAAATCTTTGTGAGATCTTATTTTCCTAGTGAGCTGAGATGACAATTGTTCTCTCTCTGTGTTGAACTCGGACTCACCGGTTTGTTTCTTTTGGTCAAACTGAACCACCTCGGTGCCACCAAAGAAAACAACTTGGTGTTACCTATTTCAATGCTGAGAAGACACTTTTCCATTTGCATCCTGCATATTTGTTCTAGCTCCACTCAATGATTCTTGTCCTCTACCTGCATCACATTCTATATGCTGCTTTGTTATGTGACTCAAGGACCAAACCTATTCGACTCACATTCCAGAAGTACCCTTCTTGGAAATTGATGTCAAAGGGGGATAGAGAGATCACATGAAAGCTTAATCACATCAAAGGGGGAGAGAGAGATCACATCAAAGCTTAATCACATCAAAGGGGGAGAGAGAGATCACATCAAAGCTTAATCACATCAAAGGGAGAGAGAGACCCTATGGGAAGAAAAGATTTCTTAGTCTTCCCAGATGCTTGGTATTCAAAGAGAAGAGAAGTCACATGTCTTTAAGAGGGGGAAAAGACATGTTAGTATATGTTATGATTATTTTGTTCTGGTTTTCTTTTCCCTACCTTCTCCCACTATCCCACATAAGATTCAGGGGGAGAAAGACATCTAAGGGAAGGAAATCTTTGAATTCATTGCATATCTTTACTCTTTGGGGACATGTCTATATCCAATAGAGTACCTAGTACTCACTCTCTACATGTCATCCCAATCTTGGTACTCTTGTGGTTTCCTGTTCTTGCTCAGTTTAGTAGATGTTTCTGCGTTATCTAACCTTGTTTACTCAGGTTCATCTCTTCCAAAGCCAGCTCAAGATCACAAGGTAAGTATATGCATCACACTCATGTGCATGATGATCTCTTGCTGATGTACATATTGTTTGCAAGAAGGACTCATGAACATGAAGGTACATTTCCTATATTCACACCATTTGCTCTGATGCATATAGCCAAGATACATGTAACTCATTGCTTGCTCTGTCATGCTTATGCATTCACATGTTCTTTCATTCCATATTTACATGATTGCATACATGTAGGGGGAGCATATGCATGTTACAGTCCTTCCAAAGATTTACTTGCTATTCTCTATCCTTATCTAAAGCTTTGATGTATGTTGTCATCAATTACCAAAAAGGGGGAGATTGAAAGCACAAGAGCTCCCTGGGTGATTTTGGTAATTAATGTCAACATATCTCTTGTTGGACTAATACTTTCATCTAGTATATTTTAGATGAGTTCAACAGTGGAGTGGCATGGACAAGAGGATGTGGAACCCCTTCAAGATGCTAAGGACAGAAGATTGGCAAAAGCTCAAAAGCTCAGGACTCTACATTTTCATTTTAGTGATCCAAGATCACATTGAGTCCATAGGAAAGCCAATACTATTAAAAGGGGATGAGGTGTTGCTTAATGGCTTGCTTGCTCAAAGTGCTTAGTGATATGCTCCAAAGCCCTCAACCACTTTCTCATTTCCACATATGTCCCAAACCTAAAGTCAAACTCGGCCCCACCGATTTGATCTATCCGGCGCCACTGAGTTCACTTGACATAGCCACTACCAGAAACCCTAATCAGTTCGGTCTCACCGATGGGATCTCGGTCACACCGAGATGGGCTTGCAAACTCTCTGTTGCCTATTGCAATTACTTCGGTCTCACCGAGATATGCAATCGGTCCCACCGAGTTTGCTTGACCAACTCTCTGTTTTGCTTATTACCAAAATCAGTCTCACCGAGTTTGCGTAATCGGTCAAACCAAGCTGAGGTTTTACCCCAACCCTAGCACATCGGTCATGCCTAGTTGATCATATCGGTCCCATCGAAAAGCCCAACGTTCACATTTTGAACCACATCGGTCTGACCGAGTTTCTTGATTCGGTCCCACCAAGTTTGGTAAATTGTGTGTAACGGCTAGATTTTGTGTGGATGCTATATATACCCCTCCACCCTTCCTCCATTCACGAGGAGAGCCATCAGAACGTGCCTACACTTCCAGCATTCATTTTCTGAGAGAGAACCACCTACTCATGTGTTGAGACCAAGATATTCCAATCCAACCACAAGAATCTTGATCTCTAGCCTTCCCCAAGTTGCTTTCCACTCAAATCATCTTTCCACCAAATCCATATCTGTGTGAGAGAGTTGAGTGTTGGGGAGACTATCATTTGAAGCACAAGAGCAAGGAGTTCATCATCAGCACACCATCTATTACCTTTTTGAGAGTGGTGTCTCCTAGATTGGTTAGGTGTCACTTGGGAGCCTCCGTCAAGATTGTGGAGTTGAACCAAGGAGTTTGTACGGGCAAGGAGATCGCCTACTTTGTGAAGATCTACCCTAGTGAGGCAAGTCCTTTGTGGGTGATGGCCATGGTGGGATAGACAAGGTTGCTTCTTCGTGGACCCTTCGTGGGTGGAGCCCTCCGTGGACTCGCGCAACCCTTACCCTTCATGCGTAGAAGTCTCCATCAACGTGGATGTATGATAGCACCACCTATCGGAACCACGGAAAAAATCTTCGTGTCTCCAATTGCGTTTGCACACTCCAATCCCATCCCTTTACTTTCTTGCAAGTTGCATGCTTTACTTTCCGCTGCTCATATACTCTTGCCATGCTTGCTTGAAATGTATTGTGAATGTTTAAACCTGTGCTAAAACTCCACCTAAACTTGAAGAACTTAAAAACTGCTACTTTTCCTTGTTGAGGGTCTAATCACCCCCTCTAGACACCTCTTCTCGATCCTTTTAGAGGCGCATGTGCCATGGTCGCTCCCGCGGTGGGGGCGGCTGGAGGGCGATGGTTTACCCTGGACCGAGCACCGTTGCCTCGGCTGTGCCCGTTGGTGGGAGGAGGGGGTGCGGACGGAGTGACCCCCTCGCCCGCACCTTGCGGAGCCTGATCGTCGAGGCGCTGCTGATGCTGTTTTCCGCCGACATTTCCTGCCCCCGTGTCGGCCGCGGGGAAAGTGGTGATGGCGCCACCTGCTCCAACCACGTCCCCAGCAGCGTTCACGTCCTCGCTTGCCTCCGCATCCCCTGCGGCATTAGAGGCCGCGGGCGGCAGAGCCTTTGAGGTGGATGGATGGGCCGAAGTACCAGACGTCTTCTTGGGCACCATGGTCGATGGCGTCGTCGAAGATGAAGATGGTGATGAAGATGATGCGCTGCGCACGCTTTTAGGTTCGCGCAAGCGATCCCCCTTCCTGGCGCGCCAAAGATGTCGCGGGATATCCGCGGCCTCCTATGGGACCAGGAGGCCCCTTGCTTGTTCGACAGGGGGGCGTCGTGTCGCACAAAGAGCAGACCAGCGCACGACATCACGACAGAGAGCACACAAGCAATTTACCCAGGTTCGGGCCGCCACGAGGCGTAAAACCCTATTCCTGCTTTAGTAGATTGATGGTGGAATGGAGGTGGTGAAGCATAGTACACTTGCCCGGCAGGGGTTGCCTTAGGGCAGTAGCGACTACGCGCGTATGGGGGTGTTGTCGGTGCAATAAACCTGGGTCTGTTGCCCAACTGTGCACAGGCACAAGATCAAGATTGAAGCACCAGCTCAAGACAAAGATTGAAGAACCAACATGCAGCTCAGAGAGATCGAGATCAAGCCAAAGGAACAATATATCGACAAGAGAAGGGCCTCCCTTGCTGGGCAACAAGCCCTGCAAGGGGCAAGGCCACCACCCGAAGCAAGCAACCAAGACTCCCCGGTAGAGCCTGCCGGGGCTCACGGGGGCTGAACCACCCTGCCAACCACTCAAGCACGACCCACATCGTAAATCAGTGCAGTGTCAAGCTGCAAGATAATTAAGTGGCAGCCATTCGCCACATGGCAGCCATCTCCTACAGAAGAAACTCACAGATGACACCCGTCTTGCGACGTGTCAAGAGAACAGATGCAGAGCTGGCGAGATAGCCCGGCAGGCCTTGCCGGACAGCCAATGATGTGACACTAAGTGGTGCATTTAATGCACCCTATCAGCCCGCAGAGTTAGGTATGATAGCACTATTTGCTATCATATCAGTGGATAATGACCACTTTGCCACTATGGTGACCCCTTAATCTATAAAAGGAGGCCCATGGCACTCGTAGGAGGGGTTAGAGGGTTAGGAAGTTGATAACCCCAAGCCACTACACGCGCGTAGTCGCTGCTGCCCCGAGGCAGCCCTTGCCGGGCAACTGTACTACGGACCACCACATCCATTCCATCATCAATCCACCAAAGCAGGAGTAGGGTCTTACGCCTTGCGGTGGCCTGAACCTAGGTAAATTGCTTGTGTGCTTTCTGCCGTGCTGCCGTGCGCTGATATGCTCTTTCTGCAACACAACGTCCCCTTGCCGAACCAAAAGGGGCCACCCGGTCCCATAGGTGGCCGCGGATATCCTGCGACATCTTTGGCGCGCCAAGTAGGGGGATCACTTGCGCGAACCTGAAAGTATGTGCAGCGCGTCATCTTCATCTTTGACGATGCCATCGACCATGGCGCCCAAGAAGAAGAAGTTTGGCCCTTCAGCCCAGCCATCCACCTCGAAGGCTCCGCCGCCCGCAGCCTCTAGCGCTGCAGGGGATGCGGAGACGAGCGAGGACATGAGCGCTGCTGGGGGCATGGTTGGAGCGGGTGGCGCCATCAGCACTCTCCCCGCGGCCGACACGGGGGCTGGAGACATTAGAGGAGAACAACATCAGCAGCGTCTCGACGGCCATGCTCCGCAAGGCGCGGATGAGAGGGTCACTCCGCTTGCACCCCCTCCTCCCGCCGGCGGCGCAGCCATAGCAACGACGCTCGGTCCAGGGTGAACATCACCCTCTGGCCACCCCTGCCACGGGAGCAGTCATGGTGCATGCGCCTCTTCCCGGACGAGCCGACCCGACCACTGTGCCCGACGGAGCCGCGAGCCCTCGAGCACCATTGCCGCGCGATCCCGCTACCCAGGTGGTCATCCCGCAGCAGCGCGGGCGCGCCACCACCACTGTCGCCGCCACAGGCACCGTCAGGAACCAGGCAACGGTGCGGTCGACGTCATCAACTGCTATGCCAAGCATAGCCACGGAGGCTATGGCGCGAGGTCACCTACTACTGAGGTTTTCGCCGGCTGCCGAGCAGATGGACGAGTGGCGTGCCACCATCCAGAGCCTGCTCAGTTTTGCCAAAGCTGGGGGCTCGCGACGAGCTGGCCCGCCACGACCTCCCCAAGCGACAGCAACCGCCCACACCGCTGGCCGAACGGAGGGGCTGTTTGCACAGTGCAATCCCCACCACGGCAGCCGACGCGGGCGCTGGAGAGTCAAGACCCCAACGACGTCTCGATGGCCTCTTCTGGCCCTCGAGCACGTCCAGGCCAACGTCGAGCCCTGGAGGATAGGCGGCGGGGAGACGCGTGCGTCGCCATGGATTGGCGCCACGATGACCTTCGCCAAACTGACGGGTGCGGCGGCCTCAACGTCGACGAGCCCGCGCTCAGTGTTGGTGGGTGCCTACCTTTCGAGGTCGGCTGCCCTGCCTTTACGCGAGAGCTGCGGCAAGTTCGTTGGCTGTCCGTTCACACGTTCAAGCCAGAGATACCTAAGAAGTACGATGGGAGGCTGAACCCGGCAGAGTTCCTGAGCATTTACACCATCGCTGTTCAGGCTGCCGAGGGAAGAGATGAGAAGGTGTTCGCCAACTACTTCCCTTTGGCCCTCAAGTCCAATGTGAAGTATTGGTTGATGCATTTGCCGGAGAACTCCATTTCGTCATGGGTAGATCTGTGCCACGAGTTCATTGGTGCCTTCACCGGTGGTCACCAAGAGCCCGGCAGGCCCAGCAACCTGCAGCTTCTCCAACAGAAGGAAGGAGAAAACCTCCGTAAGTATTTACAGAGATTCAGTAAAGTTCATAGAAATATTCGAAATATCCATCCAGCAGCTGTTATAGCAGCCTTCCAGTCCAATGTGCGCAACTATCGCATTCGTTCTAAGATGAATGTACGGTTTCCCAAGACTGTGAAGGAGCTATACACACTGGTGGATAAGTGTGCTCGGATGGAGGAAGGAAGTTTCCCGGAGAGGAGGATTGCATCAATGTTGATTCAAAAGATGAAGTTGAATCAACCAGTCAGAGAAAGAGCAAGAAGCGCAATAAGAAGCCAAGAGATAAGGCAGTAATGACTGTGGAAGGTCCTGGCACACCTAGTACCGACAAGAAGGCCAAGGCTAAGGCCCCCGGCAAGGAAGCTGCCACGTGCACTACCTGCCGGGAAGCCGCTGCCGCGGAAGAAGTTGGGAAAAGTGATGGGACGTACTGCAAGATCCAACGGACCAAAGGCCATGACCTTCAAGAGTGCTACCAGGTTGAGCAACTCGTCAAGAGATAGAGAGCAGAGTATGATAAGCGTGATAAGGAGAAAGGTCAGAATGCTGCTGGCGGTAAGGGTCGAGGCGGTGAAGCAAATCGCCCCGGTAAACCCTTTCGGAATCAAGGAAAACCCACCAGGGGGCAAGAGAAGGAAGTCTGTGATGATGTGAGTGATGAAGGGAATGAAGAGGAAACCAGTGAGCAGGAATTTTAGAAGGCCACTAACGCCCTGTGCATTGATGGAGGTGCATCTTTGCACACCTCTCATCGCCAACTCAACCGATGGGCACGGGAGGTCAATGCTATGGAACCAGCGCCACAGGCCAGGAAGACGCTCAAATGGTCCCGCACGCCCATCATCTTTGATGAGGAGGATCACCCTGGCCGCACGACAATGGTAGGGTGTTTTCCATTGTTGGTCTCCCCAAACAATTCACAACCTCAAGGTCACAAAGATGTTAGTGGATGGCGGGGCCGGGTTGAATCTGATTTCCCCGGCAGTATCAACAAGCTTTAGATAGGAGAAGAAGAGCTAGAGGTTACCGACACGTTTCAAGGAGTTAATCCCGGCGGGAGCCGTCCCAAGGGAAAGATTACGCTGCCGGTGATGTTTGGGGGAGAACTGAACTATCAGACTGAGAAGATTGTGTTTGATGTGGTTGATCTCCCCCTGCCATACAATGGGATTCTAGGATGCCCGGCCCTGGCGAAGTTTATGGTAGCATCCCACTATGCTTATAACACTTTGAAGATGCCTGGGCCGCTGGGAGTCATCACTATCCCATCAGATGAGAAGGATGCAATTATTTGCGTGGACAAGATGTACCGGGATGCTGTCGCGGCAGAGGCTGCGGCAGCAGCAGCTCCCGCCAAGGAAAGCAAGGGAAAGAAGAGGGATTGTAGGACCTCTAGGAAAGAGTCCGAGAAGCGTGCCCCCTCTGAGTGCACGACAACCATTGACGACGTGCCGGAGTGTTCCAACAACAAGAGATCCAAGGTTGCTGCACCCCAAGTGAAGAAGGTCCTGGCAGGGCTGGCTGGCATTGATGGTACTTTCACTATCAGCGCCACTGTTGATGACAAATAGGAAAGCGCACTCGTTGCCTTCCTGTGGGCGAATATTGATGTGTTTGCCTGGCAACCATATGATATCCCCGGTGTTCCCAGGGAGGTAATCGAGCACCACCTTGCTATCTGCCCACATGCCCGACCCGTCAAGCAGAAAGTTCGGAAGCAAGCCTTGGAGCGGGAGCAGTTCATTGTCGAGGAAATCAAGAAGCTGGAAGCAGCTGGTTTAGTCACAGGAGTGTTACACCCTATGTGGTTGGCCCAGTGGTAGTCCGGAAGGCGAATGGGAAATGGAGGCTTTGCATTGATTTCACAAATCTCAACAAGGCTTGCCCGAAGGACCCATTTCCCTTGCCACGCATCGACCAGATCGTGGATTCCACTTCAGGATGTGACCTGCTCTCCTTTTTGGATGCATACTCTGGATATCACCAGATCTTCATGTCCAAAGAAGATGAGGAGAAGACATCATTCAACACTCCGTGTGGTACGTACTGCTTTGTTTGCATGCCTTTCGGATTAAAGAGTGCTGGATCCACTTTTGCAAGAGCAGTCCAGATTGGTTTTGAGCCACAGTTACACAGAAACATAGAAGCTTATATGGATGACATTTTGGTCAAAACCAAGGATAAGGCCACCCTTATCCAGGATTTGGAGGAGACATTTGCTAATTTGCGCAAGATCAACTTGAAGCTTAACCCAGAGAAGTGTGTGTTTGGTGTTCCCTTCGGCAAGCTACTTGGATTCTTCGTGTCCCATCGGGGGATTGAAGCCAATCCCGACAAGATCAAGGCCATTGAGTAGATCCAAGCACCAAGGACAGTTAAGGATGTGAGGCGCTTGACGGGATGTGTTGCCACGCTAAGCAGATTCATCTCCAAGTCTGCCGAGCGTGCCCTGCCGTTCTTCAAAATTTTGAAGAAGTCAAGGCCTATGAAGTGGACCCCGGAAGCAGATGCGGCTTTGCAGGAGTTGAAGGCCAACATATCATCTGTACCTACCTTGGTTGGACCCAAACCTCAAGAGTCGTTACTGCTTTACTTGGCAGCTACCAACCAAGTGGTCAGTGCAACCTTGGTAGCACAGCGAGAAGTGGATGAAGCAGAGAGCGGCCAGACCGCGGTAGAGTCAGGAAAGGACCAGGATAGCAGTGAGCACGACGAAGAGTGCAGCCCCGAGGACGCGGCAAGGAAGAAAGTGGTGCAGCGCCCAGTATACTTCGTCAGCTCCTTGTTGCAAGGGGCTAGATCGAGGTACTCTGGCGTGCAAAAGTTGATCTTTGGCCTCATCATGGCCTCAAGGAAACTGCGCCACTACTTCCAAGCCCATGAGATTACGGTTGTCACTCATTTCCCGTCGCAAAGGATACTCTGAAACCCTGAGGCTACTGGCAGAATAGTGGAGTGGGCTTTGGAGTTATCCAGCTTTGGTTTGAAGTTTGAGGGCACATCAACTATTCAGAGCAGGGCACTGGCAGAGTTTATTGCAGAATGGACGCCAACCCATGATGAAGAGATGACAGAAACAACTCTCCCCGGCAAGGAATCACCCCAAGAATGGATTATGTATTTTGATGGTGCTTTTTCCCTACAAGGTGCAGGGGCTGGCGTGCTTCTTGTTGCCCCCTCTGGGGAGCACTTGAAGTACGTCGTCCAAATGAACTTTGCCCGGGAAGAAGCCATCAACAACACAGTTGAGTATGAAGGGCTCCTTGCCGGGCTCAGAATTGCAGCAGAATTGGGAATCAAGAAGTTAATCATTCGAGGAGATTCACAGCTTGTGGTGAGACAAGTCAACAAGGATTAACAAAGCCCATTGATGGAAGCATACGTCAAGGAAGTGAGGAGATTAGAGGAGCACTTTGATGGGTTGCAAACAGAGCACATACCCCGTGTGGAAAACAACATAGTTGATCACCTGTCAAAGTGTGCTGCACAGAAGCTTCCTGTGGAACCAAGAACTTTTGTTCTCCATCTCTCTCAACCCTCCGTATCACCAAACACAATGGCCCAGAAAACAACTCCTCACAGCCTGCCGGACCGGCCCTCTAGCCGGGCCTATGGACCCCCCGAATGAGGCTGGTGCTCCCGCAGCCGAGGAGGTGTCGCTAGTCCTCGTTGCCGAGCCCCAGGCTCCAACTTGGGTGAGGCACATCGTCCGCTTCCTCCAAATCGGAGAACTTCCCGGCGACCAAGATGAAGCTGAGAGACTAGCCCGGAGGGCCAGTATGTATCAGTTTGTCAATGACACTCTGTACAGAAGAAGGCCCAACGGTGTGAAATTGAAGCGTGTTTGCCGGGAAGATGGAAAGGAACTGCTGGCTGAGATTCACAGAGGAATATGCGGATCACACATTGGATCAAGGGCATTAGTTGGGAAAGCATTCCAGCAAGGATTCTATTGGCCCACAGCCCTCCAAGATGCAGTTGAGCTCGTCACGACATGTGAAGCCTGCCAGGTCCATTCCAAGAGAACTCACCTGCCTGCCCAAGCCCTTTAGACAATCCCTTTATCATGGCCATTTTCGGTCTGGGGGCTCGATATCCTCGGGCCATTTTCCCGAGCAACCGGGGGCTTTGAATTCTTGTTCATTGCCATCAACAAGTTTACAAATTGGCCGGAAGTGACTGCCGTGAGGAAGGTGACTGCTGAGTCAGCTATCAAGTTCTTAAAAGAATTGGTGTGTCATTTCGGAGTTCCGACAAGGATCATCACGGACAACGGCACCCAGTTCACGAGCCACGCCTTCATGCAATACTTTCATGCCCTCGGATGCAAGATCTCATTTGCCTCTATGGCACACCCTGGAGCAATGGACAAGCTGAGAGGGCGAACACTGAAGTGCTTCGTGGACTCAAGACAAGGACTTTCGATACGCTACAGAAGCACGGCAGGCGGTGCATTGAGGAGCTGCCGGTAGTTCTCTGGTCCCTCACAACGACACCTAACTAAGCTACCGGGCAGACTCCCTTCTCCCTGTTCTATGGGGCAGAAGCAGTTATCCCCATAGAACTCATTTACTAGTCCCCTCGAGTGCTTGCTTACGATGAAATAGCGCAGGATCAGCACCGGCGTGATGACGCTGTGCTATTCGAGGAGAACCGTCTCCGGGCTGCTACGCGTGCTGCACGCTACCAGCAAGCCATGTGTCGCTATCATAGCCTCAGGGTTCACGCCCGGTGTTTTGAGGAAGATGACCTTGTCCTTAGGCGCGTTCAGTCTGCCAAGGGTACACACAAGTTATCACCGAAGTGGGAAGGCCCTTACCAGGTAGTACGAGTCACCAGACATGGCACAGTCCGTCTGGAGACCGGAGATGGCACTCCGTTGCAAAACTCATGGAATATTGAGCATCTCCGAAAGTTCTACCCATAAGGCCCTGAGGCTACCGGGCCCTGCCCAGCAGCCACCCATTCTACATGGCCTTGCCGAAGTTTCATGTAACCCCCTGTACAAGCCGAGGCGATGACCTCGCGCAAGAGAAAATAAAGAAGCGCTGTAGGGGGCCCAACTAAGATTGCATGCATGCACGAGCACACCCAGATCACTGCATAAGCATTTCATGAGCATTTGCATATGCATATAGATAAGATTGCATCCTGCATTCATTCTCATCTACATGGAGTTGCAGGTTCCTGCCGTGAACTTGACTTCGACAAGGAACGAGAAGATTGCACGGCATGACAATCCTCGACAAGCCAAACAGATCAGTTTACCTCTTGTGCATTAGTGTTCTGTAAAGCTATAACTTTGCATAAGGAAACCTCGCCTCTCTTTTTGAGACTTAGGTGCTCCCATCCATGACTCGAACATTGCTTCGGTCAGGATGATCGCAGTAGCCTTTGGTAAAAGGGAGTTGGCGGGGGGCTGGCCCCTCTGTCTGTTCCCCGGCAAACAGAACTCTCTGGCAGACAAAAGAGGTTGCCGGCAGGATATCCTGCCAGGGTAACTCGTTTATTTTTATTAAAGAGGCACTCCACCTCTGCATGGACGTACACATGCACGGGTCCTCGGCAAGATTTATCTTTTTCATTCATATGCTGATATAAGTACAAGCGTTATAGAACACAAAGATGGACATGGGAGATTACATTATTTGAATTAAAATTTGGCGATTGCCTACACATTTAAGATTGAAAAAAGATAAGTGTCCCGTAATCCCCTCTTTTCATTTTCCCTCCTTCAGGCACTGCAGCGGAAGGAGGAAAAGATGAGAAAAGGAGCACCCAAGCAGGAGCCCACCCCGATCCTGTCAGGGCCCGTCAAGCGTGGCCTGACAAGACCGGGAGTGGCGAGGCTGCGAAGGAGGAGTGCGGGGGATGGAGCGGCGCCTTCTGGTCGCCACCTCTAGAGCCGGCAAGAAGCCCCGGCTTGAGCGCCGGTGGAGTCATCCACCAAAGCTTAGCTGGAAGACTGCTGGAGGCGAGGAGAAGGCGCCAACAGAACATCCCTCCCCGGCTACCACTCGAAGAGGCTGGTGATGACGGTGCCGGGGAGGGAGGGGAAGAGCGGAAAGACGAGGCGGCATGCCGACGGTCGGAGGTGAAGGCGTCCATGCCATCGTACTCTGACCTAACCCCCTGCCACCCGCCTTCTTTGTCTTCCCTCGCTTTCTCCTCACCATCGCCCTTCTCCGCCAATTCAAGACAGACGGACCCACTTCAAGATGCTCTCCTGCTCCACGCGCCTCCGTTACCTACCCCGCGTGATGCATGCAGCATACGTGGCTAAGGATAAGAGTGCGCTGTGGGAAGAGTATTTGGCGGTTTCTACCCCGTGCATTAAAGTCATTGACGGACCATCACTGCTGCGGCCCCACCACTATTGGCTTTGCACCGCGCGCGGGGAAATTGGAAATTGCCCCAAAATCAAGACTAATGAAGCAGCAACGGAAAACCTTAAGGGGCCAACCCCTTTAGCAATTCTGCCTGTGCACTTGTTAGGCCCTACCCCGGCGACGCTCAGCGGCGCGTTCGGGGCAGGCCCCGGGGCTTCTGTCGGTGCAACAAACCCTGGGTCTGTTGCCCAACTGGGCACAAGATCAAGATTGAAGCACCAGCTGAAGACAGAGATTGAATAACCAACATGCAGCTCAGAGAGATCGAGATCGAGCCAAAGGAACAGGATATCGGCAAGAGAAGGGCCTCCCTTGCTAGGCAGGCGAGCCCGGCAAGGGGCAAGGCCACCACCTGAAGCAAGCAACAAAGACTCCCCGGCAGAGCCTGCCGGGGCTCACGGGGGCTGAACCACCCTGCCAACCACTCAATCATGACCCACATCATCAATCAGTGCAGTGTCAAGCCGCAAGATGATTAAGTGGCAGCCATTCGCCACATGGTAGCCATCTCCTATAGAAGAAACTCACAGATGACACCCGTTTTGCGACGTGTCAAGAAAACAGATGTGGAGCTGGCAAGATAGCCCGGCAAGCCTTGCCGGACAGCCAGTGATGTGACACTAAGCAGTGCATTTAATGCACCCTGTCAGCCCGCAGAGTTAGGTATGATAGCACTGTTTGCTATCATATCAGTGGATAATGACCACTTTGCCACTATGGTGACCCCTTAATCTATAAAAGGAGGCCCATGGCACTCGTAGGAGGGGTTAGAGGGTTAGAAAGTTGACAACCCCAAGCCACTACACACGCGTAGTCCCTGCTGCCCCGAGGCAGCCCTTGTCGGGCAAGTGTACTATGCACCACCACTTCCATTCCATCATCAGTCCACCAAAGCAGGAGTAGGGTCTTACGCCTTGCGGCGGCCCGAACCTGGGTAAATTGCTCGTGTGCTTTCTGCCGTGCTGCCGTGCGCTGATATGCTCTTTGTGCAACGCGACGTCCCCCTGCCGAACCAACAAGGGGCCACCCGGTCCCATAGGTGGCCGCGGATATCCCGCGACAGGTGTGGGTTCATCAACTTTCCAACCCTTTCCACGGGTGCCATGGGCCTCCTTTTATAGATCAAGGGGTCACCACTATGGCAAAGTAGTCATTATGCACTGACATGATAGCAAACAGTGCTATCATACCTAACTTTGCGGGCTGACAGGGTGCATTAAATGCACCACTTAGTGTCACATCACTGGTTGCCCGGCAAGGCTTGATGAGCTATCTTACCAGCTCCGTGCCTGTTCTCTTGGCACGTCGCAGGACGGGTGTCATCTGTGGGTTTCTTCTGTAGGAAATGGCTGCCATGTGGCGAATGGCTTCCATGTGGCAAATGGCTGCCACTTAATCACCTTGCGGCTTGACACCGCATTGATCGACGACGTGGGTCGTGCAGGAGTGGTTGGTGAGGTGGTTTTGCTCCCGTGAGCTCTGGCAGGTCCTGCCGGGGCGCCTCGGGCGCCTGCTTCTAGGGGTGGCCTGTCCCCTTGCCGGGCTCGCCTGTCCGGCAAGGGAGGCCCTTCTCTTGGTGGTATCTTGCTCCTCTAGCTTGGCCTTAGTCTCTCTGAGCTGCATGCTGGTTCTTCGAATCTCTTGATCCTTTGAACTCTAACTTGGGCTGGTGCTTCAATCTTGCTCTTGTGCCTATGCACAGTCAGGGCAACAGACCCAGGGTTTGTTGCACCGACACCGGGTGCCCAGCCCCCCAGTCCCCGGGTGCCCCGCCATCTATAGCCGCCAAGGGCATGGTACCCTGGACGCCCCGGGTGCCCGGGCTTTGCACCCCGGGTGCCCGCCCCCCTCACCTGGCATGCCCCAGGTGCCTGGGCCTTGCACCCCCGGGTGCCTGGTCCTCCATCTCCCTGCGACCCCCGGGTGCCCGGACCCCTTTGCCCTGGGTGCCCGGACTCCTCCGTTATGCCTGCATGCATTTTGGGTTAAAAAGACCCTTGTACCCCTTTTCTCTCTTATTTCATCCCTAGCCTATATAAACTCTTCCCCTAGCTCATTCTTAGGGTAGCAAACTATTGGATAGACAAAGAGAGAGCTTTGCTCATCTTCCTCCTCTTGGAGATCAAGGCCTCCTCTTGGAGATCAAGGCTTCCTCTTGGAGAAGATCCTCTTGTGGATTCAATGCCTCCTTTTGCAGAAGATTATCACCAAGATCTCACCTAGTGGGAAGAACCTTACCATAGTGCTATTTTCCTTGAATTGTTCTTGTATGCTTGTGGATCTCATGTATGCTACTCTAGTGGATGTGTTATTTGGGCTTGTTTGAGTGATTCTTCTCTTGTGTTCTTGTGTGTTCCTCACTTACCCCCCTCCAAGTGTGAAAAGATCCCCTCTAGGGTTTCACCCTACAACATGTTGCCAGCCTTCATATCTTCCAAGTACTTAGGGCAGTTCCGCTTCCAGTGTCCCTTCCCCTTTCAATAGAAGCACTCATTCTCAGGTTTGGGTCCAGTCTTGGGTTTCTTCATGGGAGCGGCAACTGGTTTGCCATTCTTTTTGAAGTTCCCTTTCTTTCCCTTGCCTTTCTTCTTAAAACTGGTGGTCTTATTGACCATCAGCACTGTAGGCTCTTTCTTGATTTCTACCTCCGGGACCTTAAGCATCGGGATGAGCTGCAGGATCATTTTCTCCATCCCTTGCATATTATAGTTCATCACAAAGCCCTTGTAGCTTGGTGGCAGTGACTGAAGAACTCTATCAATTGCTACTTCATCCGGAAGATTAACTCCCAATTGATTCAAGCGGTTTTAGTACCCAGACATTCTATTCTCCTCCATATTGCAGCTAAAGAACTTGTTGGAGGTGTCATACCTCTCCACCCGGGCATGAGGCTGAAATACCAATTTCAGCTCTTGGAACATCTCATATGCTCCGTGGCGTTCATAATGTCTTTGGGGCCCTGATTTCTAAGGCGTAAAGCATGGCACACTGAACTATCAAGGTCATCAGAACGTGCCTGCCAGACGTTCACAACATCCACAGACGGTGCTAGAGGGGTTGGCACACCAAGCGGTGCATCAAGGACATAAGCCGTTTGTGCAGTAGTGAGGACAGTCCTGAGACTAGGGACCTAGTCTGCATAATTGCTTACAATATCTTTCAACTTAGTATTAAAATAAGGAGCTACAGTGCGAGCTATTGATCTACAACATAATTTGCAAAGACAATTTAGACTATGTTCATGATAATGGGTTCAGTTAATCAAATTACTAGTGAACTCCCACTTAAATCAACACCCCTCAAGTTGTCTAAGTGTATACACGATCCATATCAACGAACCCATGTCCGATCATCACGTGGGATGGGGTGGCCATCAATGGTGAACATCTCCATGTTGATCATATCTACTATATGACTCATGTTTAACCTTTCGGTCCTCCTATGTTCCGAGGCCATGTCTGTACATGCTAGGCTCGTCAAGTTTAACCCAAGTATTCTGCATATCTAAAACTGGCTTACACCCACTGTATGTGAACGTAGAGTCTATCACACCCGATCATCACGTGCTGCTTCGAAACGATGAACTTTCGCAACAGAGCATACTTAGGGAGAGCACATTTATCTTGAAATTAAGTGAAGGGATCATCTTATAATGCTACCGTCGTCCTAAGAAAAATAAGATTCATAAAAGATAAACATCACATGCAATCAAAATATGTGACATGATATGGCCATTATCATCTTGTGCTTTTGATATCCATCTCCAAAGGACCGACATGATCTCCATCCTCACCGGCATGACACCATGATCTCCATCATCGTGTCATCACGTGATCGTCTCACCAACTATTGCTTCTACAACTATTGCTAGCGCATAGCGATAAAGTAAACAATTACACGGCGTTATTTGTTGACACGCAGGTCATACAATAAATTAAAGACAACCCTATGGCTCCTGCCGGTTGTCGTACTCATCGACATGCAAGTCGTGAACCTATTACAAAACATGATCATTGTTGAGTTGTAACGTCACCAGTGATGTACGTGTATATGTGTGTATGAGATGTGTTTCCATTGTAACTACAGGGCCGAGTCCTTAGGTGATGTCTACTACTCAACTTTCTTCTTGTAGACGTTGTTGGGCCTCCAAGTGCAGTGGTTTGTAGGACAATAGAAAATTTCCCTCAAGTGGATGATCTAAGGTTTATCAATCCGTGGGAGGCGTAGGATGAAGATGGTCTCTCTCAAACAACCCTGCAACCAAATAACAAAGAGTCTCTTGTGTCCCCAACACACCCAATACAATGGTAGATTGTATAGGTGCACTAGTTCGGCGAAGAGATGGTGATACGAGTGCAATATGGATGGTAGATATAGGTTTTTGTAATCTGAAAATATAAAAACAACAAGGTAACTAATGATAAAAGTGAGCACAAACGATATTGCAATGCTAGGAAACAAGGCCTAGGGTTCATACTTTCACTAGTGCAAGTTCTCTCAACAATAATAAGATAATTGGATCATATAACTATCCCTCAACATGCAACAAAGAGTCACTCCAAAGTCACTAATAGCGGAGAACAAACGAAGAGATTATTGTAGGGTACGAAACCACCTCAAAGTTATCCTTTCTGATCGATCTATTCAAGAGTCCATAGTAAAATAACACGAAGCTATTCTTTCCGTTCGATCTATCATAGAGTTCATACTAGAATAACACCTTAAGACACAAATCAACCAAAACCCTAATGCCACCTAGATACTCCAATGTCACCTCAAGTATCCGTGGGTATGATTATACGATATGCATCACACAATCTCAGATTCATCTATTCAACCAACACATAGAACTTCAAAGAGTGCCCCAAAGTTTCTACCGGAGAGTCGAGACAAAAACGTGTGCCAACCCCTATGCATAAGTTCATAAGGTCACTGAACCCGCAAGTTGATCACCAAAACATACATCAAGTAGATCACGTGAATATCCCATTATCACCACAGATAAGCACATGCAAGACATACATCAAGTGTTCTCAAATCCTTAGAGACTCAATCTGATAAGATAACTTCAAAGGGAAAACTCAATGCATAAGAAGAGAGTAGAGGGGGAGAAACATCATAAGATCCAACTATAATAGCAAAGCTCGCGATACATCAAGATCGTGCCGAATCAAGAACACGAGAGAGAGATCAAACACATAGCCACTGGTACATACCCTCAGCCCCGAGGGTGAACTACTCCCTCCTCGTCATGGAGAGCGCTGGGATGATGAAGATGGCCACCGCTGAGGGATCCCCCCTCCGGTAGGGTGCCGGAACAGGGTCCGGATTGGTTTTTGGTGGCTACAGAGGCTTGCGGCAGCGGAACTCCCGATCTAGGTTTCTTTCTGGGGGTTTCTGTATTTGTAGGAATTTTTGGTGTCGGTTTCGCGTCAGGGGGGTCTCCGAGTCGTCCACGAGGCAGGGGGCACGCCCAGGGGGGTAGTGCACGCCCTCCACCCTCGTAGACGGCTCGGGACTCTTCTGGCCCAACTCTTTTACTCCGGGGGCTTCTTTTGGTCCATAAAAAATCATCAAAAATTGGCACGTCAATTGGACTCTGTTTGGTATTCCTTTTCTATAAAACTCAAAAACAAGGAAAAAAACAGAAACTGGCACTGGGCTCTAGGTTCACAGGTTAGTCCCAAAAATCATATGAAATAGCATATAAATGCATATAAAACATCTAAGATGGATAATATAATAGCATGAATACTTCATAAATTATAGATGCATTGGAGACGTATTAGCATCCCCAAGCTTAATTCCTGCTCGTCCTCGAGTAGGTAAATGATAAAAGAAATAATTTATGAAGTGTGAATGCTAGCAGGTGCACAAGTTTGATCAATGATAATTTCAACACCTTTTCTAGCATCATTATATGTCATAACAGTATCTCATCTCATAAAACTTTTCATGATCAAGTAACAAGCTATTCACATGTTAAAGTATAGATCATAAACTTTCTTGAAACTAACAAATCATGCTCTTAGTCATCAAACAATTGCAATTCATCTTATTTTGGGAAGGGTCTACGTAAGAGCTTTGATTCAACAAACTCCACATACTCAACTATCATTTAATCTTTCACAATTGCTAACACTCACGTGATATTTATGGGTTCAAAGTTTTAATCGGACACAGAGAAAGATAGGGGCTTATAGTTTTGCCTCCCAAATTTTTACCTCAAGGGTAATGTAAACAATAATACTTTATGAAAGACTGGGATTGTTCTCAAAATATATTATGGAAAAGCCTATGATCGGGTGAACTGGGATTTCCTAGTAGAGATGCTAACTTCTAGGGGTTTTGGAGCTAAATGGATTAGATGGAACCTCTCCATTTTGCAACAAAGCTCTTTCTGTGTCAAAATTAATGATGTCCTAGGACCTTACTTTGTAGGGGGGAAATGACTCAAGCAAGGAGATCCAAGCTCCCCCATGCTTTTCAATTTGGTGGCTGACGTGTTCTCTCGTATGCTGGCCAAAGCTGTTAACAGCAACATTATCTCTGGGATTGTGCCCCATATCATCCCACAAGGACTGATATGTCTGCAGTATGCTGATGATACAATCCTCTTTCTTAATCCTAAACCTGAATATGTTAAGAATTTAAAATGGCTCCTCGCATGTTTTGAAAACCTTTCTGGGTTGAAGATTAACTATGACAAATGTGAGGTAGTGCCAATTAATATGAATGAAGATGATGCTAAGTTACTTTCCCAAATATTTTGCTGTAAGTTGGGGGATTTCCCTCTGAAATACCTAGGAGTTCCACTACACTACCTCAAGCTGAGGAGAGAAGACATTCAGTATATCATAGACAAAATTATTAAGAGAATCTGTTGCTAGAAAGGGAGACTGCTTAGCTATGAAGCGAAGTTAGTCCTCCTCAAAGCATGCATTGCCAGTGTCCCTATGTATCTGATGTCTGTCATCAAATTCCCCAAATGGGCGATCAAGGCCATCACTTCACAGATGGCTCATTTCTTCTGGGGGAACCTGGGAGATGAACATAAGTATCATCTTGCTAGCTGGGGGCTAATCTCTCAAAAAAAGGATTTTGGTGGTCTAGGAGTACCCAATTTAAGGGAATTTAAGATGGCTCTGCTAGCCTCTTGGGCAAAAAGGTACTTTATGGACAGTGATAAAAACTGGGTGAGGCTGGTTGGTCACAAATATAGAACTGACAAACCCAATGTACTGTGGGCCAAACAGGGTGTGGGCTCTCCCTTTTGGAGGGGGGTTACCTGGGCTTTTGAAGGGATTAGACCTTTCTACAAATGGAAGTTGGGAAATGGCGATAAGATCAGCTTTTGGAATGACGTTTGGGTGGGGGATTCTTCCCTAAAACCCCAATTTTGGGATGTCTATGAAATCTGCCAACAATAGCATTGTACAGTTTCTGAGGTGTGGGATGGTTTTACTCTAAAACTTACCTTCAACAGATGTGTGGAGGCTGAGTTTATGGAGAGATGGCATGATTTGATCCGAGTCATATCTAACATGACCATTACTAATGAGGTGGACCAACCTATTTGGGTGTTGGAATCATCAGGGATTTACTCGGTCAAGTCCTTCTATAACATGATTAACTGGGCTGGGGTTTCTACACCTATTCGGAAAAAATTCTAGAAAATTGTTGTGCCCCACAGATATCTAGTTTTTCTGTGGTTAGCTTTCCATAATAAGACTCTTACTAGAGATAATCTGAATAAAAGGAGGGTGGTTGTCGGCGTTCTGGGAACGGGGGTCCCCAGACTTGCCTGCCTGCGGCCCACAGCGTGGCCAAGCAGCAGGCCGTACGGCCCATCTTCGTCAACAAGACACCCAAGACCCTCGCGAGGGTCCAAGCCTCGCGAGGTGGATGACGCAAGACCTCCTCTGGAGTGGCCTAGCCAAGCAGGCTCACGAGGAGCGGAGATATCAAGGCGAGGCAAACCTCACGAGGCTCTCGTGACGTGAGCCATGACGAACGGTGCCAGGCGGGTGCTGGTGCGCGCAGCGTCCTTATGTCCTCTTTGGTGCTAAGGAGGCCAGTGCAGGTGAAGAGTACCGAGGCATCAGGCAAATGTTGCCATATTGGTGCAACAAGACCAAGACCAAGAGGACGGCAAGGCGGAGGTCATCGTGGACCCCAAGACAGCGTCACCCCAGGGCTTTTTGCAGGCGAAGACCGCTTTTGTCAGGATAGCTTGTACTAGCTGTCCCCCTTCAAATTTGCCCGCCGTTGTTGGCTCCCTTCCCGCTCGATATTTGGGGGAGGACCAGGGCCTATATAAATAGAACTAGCCACCACAGTAGAGGCAATGGGATAGATCATCGAATCCTCACGCCACAAGTTCATACGCACAAGAACACCTCAACCTCAGGAGGCTGTTCTCCCCTTGTACTATTCATGATCAGCCCAAGAGGCAATCCACCACCACCACACTGGAGTAGGGTATTACACCACAACGGTGGCCCGAACCAGTATAAACCTCGTGTCTTTATGTGTTGCGAGTTCGTCGAGTTCGTCCGCGAGACCTTAGTGAGCCAGAGCGTAGATTGGTAGGAGAGAAAGACTTCGTGCGCACCCCAGTGTTCGAACCTTAAGGGTTTGCCAGAACCCCACATCTGACATTTGGCGCGCCAGGTAGGGGTGCACCATAGTCTCCCTTCCATCAGTTCGTTGCTCCATCACTCCATCGTTTCCATGGCGGACGCTCGCCGTGCTCGAGCTGAGCGTCGGGCTGCCCTCTCCGCCCGCGTCGCTTAGACGACTCCTGTAGGCAGGCCACCTCGTCGTTCTCCGTCTCCCGTCGCCAACGCTGCCACTGGCTCGGCGGGGAACGAGCAGCGGGCGTCCTCTCTCCATCCTTCGGTGCGGCAGGACGGCCGCACCGCTACTCCGTCACTGACCTCTGCCGGTTCTTCGTCTCACGCGCACCGCGCTCCCATGGAGGCATGGGCCGCGCTCATCGCGGCGAACAAGCTCCTGCGTTACCGCCCCGTCGACGACCTCTATGAGGAGTGGCTCGACCGCATCGCCGAGCTCGTCCGCGCCGCAGGGGGCTCTCCGGCACCGTCCCACTCTCTGCCTCCCCCTCAACCAGCCATGGGCGACGGGGCTCATGGCATGCCTCCACCACCTCAACCCCAAGACGGTGCCTTGGCACCGAGGCGCGCGCCTCCGCGGCGTGATCCACCGCGCCCGGCGCCCGCGCGTGAAGAAAGAAGCTATCAAGAAATCCCGCGGCCGCGAGAAGCTGCACCGGCGCTCCCCGCGCCACCTCGTCAAGACCGCGCGTCGCCTGCAGCGGCGCAGCGCGGACCTTGCCAAGACCAAGCTCCACCTCAGAAGCGGGCCCCGGCGACCACGGCCGGCTGCCGTGCCTTCACCCCTGAACTGCGTAGCGTTGCCTGGCCAGGCAAGTTCAAGCCAGATTTGCCTCCTCATTACGATGGCACCGCCGACCCCGCGGAGTTCCTGCAGCTCTATGAGCTGAGAATCGAAGCGGCCAACGGCGACGAAAAAGTCATGGCGAACTGGTTTCCCATGGCTCTCAAGGATGGGGCCCGCTCCTGGCTCCTGAACCTGCAGCACGGCTCGATCTCCTCCTGGGACGAGATGCGCGACCGCTTCGTCGCCAACTTCCAGGGCACTCGCGACCGCCCACCGGCCGCGGGTGACCTTCGCCGCATCAAGCAACAACTAGGAGAGACCCTCCAGAAGTACATCCAGCGCTTCAACAACACCCGCCTCAAGATCCTCAAGGTCACGGACGAAGCCATCATCTCCACGTTCTCAGACGGCGTCCATGACGTCAAGATGAAGGAAGAGCTCGCTATCCACGAGGAGCTTTGCACATCTCAGGAGTTGTTCAACCTGGCGACCAAGTGCGCAAGAGCTGAGGAGGGGCGCCTCTCTCTCCTTGAGCTGCCAGCTGCAGGAGCGGAGGAGAAGAAGGCCAAGGCCAAGGACGTGAAGCGCAAAGAGGCAGTAGTGCTCGCAGCGGAGCCCGACACCAAGCGAGGCAGAGATCAACTCGAGTCATCCAAGAACAGCCGACCGTTCTGCGTCTTCCACAACCTGAACACCCACAACACCAGCGACTGCCAAGAGCTCAGAGCCATACGGGAAGGACGCTACGGTCGACGCCCTGAGCGCAACGACCGTGGCTACGGCCATGGAGGAGGACGCGGAGGCAGACGCTGGGACGACCATGGCCCGCGCCAGGAGTGGCGCGACCGGCCTCGTGAGGACCGCTGGCAGCACCAACCTCGCGAGGGCGCCTGGAGGGACCCGCCTTGTGAGGATCGCCCCCAGGGCAACGCCGGTCTTCCCCCGCTGCCGCCACCAAGCAGGAACGACGACCACCACCAGGACGAGGGGGCTGGGGGCTTCCAGGAGCCACGTGCGATCGCCTGCATCTTGGGTGGTGCCTAGGCCCCAGCCTCTCAGCGCATCTTCAAACAGTTCGCTCGCGAGGTGAACGCGGTGCTCCCCAAGCTCGAGGCCACGCGCCCGCTCCGATGGTCCCAATGTGCCATCACCTTCAACTCGACAGATCAGCTCAAGTGCGCAGCCACCGCTGGCGCCCTCCCTATGCTGTGCTCCCCAGTCATCAGCAATGTGCAAGTCACCAAGACTCTCATCGACGGTGGCGCAGGGCTCAACGTCCTGTCCGTCGACACGTTCGACAACCTCCAAGTGCCATATGAGCAGCTCCAGCCAACCAAGCCTTTCTCAGGAGTGACCGACGGTTCCACCACACCAATAGGGCAGGTCCGCCTGCCTGTCACCTTCGGGGAGTGCAAGAACTACCGCACCGAGCTCATCGACTTCGATGTCGCGCACATCCGCCTGCCGTACAATGCCATCCTCGGGTATCCAGCCCTGGCCAAGTTCATGGCAGTCACTCATCACGGCTACAACGTTCTCAAGATGCCAGGAAGCGGAGTAATCATCACGGTTCCGTGTGAAGAGAGGGATGCGGTGTGCTCCCTTGAGCGCGCCTTTCAAGCCGCAGCAATCGACGACCCCGACAGCAGAAGTGAAGGCCCTCCAGAGACCATCCCCAAGAAGAAGCTGCCGCGCCACACAGGACCTCAAGAGGATGGCGTCGCAGCAGGAGCCTCGTCCAGATCAGCGCCCGCTCCAGGGGCGCCTCCCTCCATCGCATAGGAAGGCGCGCCCGGCGGCCTCTTCAGGTAGGGCTCGGGGGCTCTCTTCTGGAGAGCCTCAGACCTTGCCAACCTCACGAGGGAGGCGCTTGGGCACCACTTGGAAGCGTGCCTCACGGCACACCTTCCTCAGGAGAGCACAAGGCAAGGAGTGCCCACCACTCAGGAGTTCATCACCAAGACCACCCAGGAACTTCAAGAAGCAAGAGCCATGCGCGGCCACGGCCGCTCACAAGGCGCAGCTCCCCATCCAGGCGAGGATGCCGGGCTGCGCGTCTGCATCGACATCCCAGGGCTCAACAGGGCCGCATCTCAGGAGCGTTTCTGGCCATCGCGTGTGGGCCGCTGCGAGGGCCCACCACACAGCTACGTTCGCATGCCCTTCGGCTTGCCGAGCGTAGCGTCGGCCTATCAGCGCAACATGCGGCAAGTCCTGGCGGCTCAGGAGGCCAGGTTCCACGCCGTCCTGGAGGAAATGGAGACGGTCTTCAGGGAACCTCCCGAGCCTCCAGAGCCTCCCAAGGCTCAGGGTCCCGGTGACTCAAGAGGAGCCATTCCTTCAGCGTGCGGCTTCAGCTGCACCAACTCTACTTCGTCTACAGAACCAGGTGACATCTTCCAAGTTCGTCTAAGCTGGGAGCGCCCCTCGAGCTGCATTATTCCCAGAATACACGGGTCCGTCCCTGTGGCAATTATGCCTTTTGCTTAAGTCTTTAGCTTACCTTGTTGGGGGCGCCCCTCGGGCTGCATCAGCCCCAAGCCGCTCGGGCCAGACCCAGCGGCATGTATCTTCCTGCATTTATCCAAGTCGATCTGCTCTTCATGCTTAACCCGCCGACGGCTATCGCCAGCTCGATTGCCGCCCGCCGCGGGCCTGTTCACCCTATGCAATCCGCTTGCACGTTAAAAGGGGGGCTCCTGAGCATCGCGACTCAGGAGCTCTTACTGGCTCTCCAGCCCTCACCCCCTGGCCTTGACCACGGCATCACGACCTGGCATACCAGCGGCGGCTGAGCTCGCTCGAGGGCCGGGACCTGAGGACGTAGAGTGCTTGCATCTAATCGCCTTGCAGGAACATACAATCACCAAGACTCAAGACCAGGCGCAACCCGCCTTGAGGTAGGGCCTCGTGAGTCCCGCACTGGCTCACGAGTGCCCAGATACACCTCGCAGCCCTGCCGTGCAAGCCACGTGTTAGGGCGGGGCTGTACACGCCCCGGGGGCTCCTCCCGGAGGGCCCCCCCATCCCACGCCCAAGTGGAAGCACCATGCTCCGCGCTAGCTGACGACACTGCCGAGGAGCGGCTATGCCCGTGCACAAGCAGAAGCACTATGCTCCGCGCTGGTGATAAACAACTGAGGGCGACCCCACGGTTGTGCCAACCTCAGGGAGCCCAGAGCTCAGCGCCCAGCCTTACCGCAACGCCTCCCCTCGGGAAAGCCGCGCATGGGGGCTGGGCACGGGGGCTGCGCCCGGGTCACGCCCAAGCGCACGCCACCCAACCAGGTCCCCCGGACCTGGGCATCGTGCGCCCCTCCCGAGGCCTCGGCGAGGGCAGGTATGGGATTGTTTGCACGTCAAGGGGGACTCCTGAGCATCGCGACTCAGGAGCCTAACTGGTTACGTAGCCCCTCACTCCTTGGTCCGTCCTGGTCTCTGGTCGGCCCAATGGCGGTTGAGGTATGCGCGGGGCCGGGCCCTGCCGACGTAGAACATTAATCTATCCCCGCGAACTCTCCTTATATGTTGTTTGCGCATCAAGGGGGACTCCTGAGCATCGCGACTCAGGAGCCTAACTGGTCACGTAGCCCCTCACTCCTTGGTCCGTCCTGGTCTCCGGTCGGCCCAATGGCGGTTGAGGTATGCGCGGGGCCGGGCTCTGCCGATGCAGAACGCAAAGCAAATAGGAAGGAAATCACAAAATCTCAAAGCAAATATTACAAGCATATTGTCCTCACAATACCAAATAAAAGTCTAAACGCCTCCACGAGGCCTGCTACATGTCGCAGGAACGGAACGGGAAGAATGGCCGCGGGTCACCTCTAGACAGCACCGTCGCCTGCGGAAGGCGCTCCCTCGTGATCGGTTTTGTCTTCACCGCCAGCCGCAAGGTCAACGACTCCGGACAGAGGAGCGGAGACAAAGCCATGGAACCTGCTCAGCAAGGCCCCCACCTGATCCTGCACGGCCGCGGCAGCTGCCTCGTACTGATCTTCGGCTACAGGCTCCAGCAGCTCGTCAAGGCAAGCGTTGGGGTCGCGAAGGTGCAGGTGGCTAAAGACGCGAGTCAGCGCGGCTTAAGACAGGACGCGAGCTTCTGCCTTTGCCATGGGACCGAGACCATCAACGACCTCCTCAAGCGCCTTCACCACGAGAGGAAGCAGCTGGGCGGGGCCGTCCTCGTCGGTGTCCAGAGGCTTCTCCAGGCCGTGCTCGTAGAGCGTCTTCAGCGCCGTGCGAGACCTCTTCTCGAGATCGGCAAAGGCCACACGGTCTTCTGCTAGGACTCGCGCCTTGGCATCGAGATCGGCCTCCCTTGTCCCCATCTTCTGCTCCTCATCCAACCGCTTGCGCTCGGCGGACTGCTTCTTCCCCAGCTCCCCCAACTCCGCATCACGGTTCTTGACGGCTTCTTCCCGTGCCTTCATCTCCTCCTCCTTCACTTGGCGGCAGTGCACCTCTTCAGCGCGCTTGTCGCGCAGGCTCTGCAGCTCGCCCTCCAGCTCTTGGCAGCGGTCACGGGCGGCCTTGGCGTCTTTCAACGCCACCTCACGATCGGCTGCAGCGCTGGCGGCTCCTTGCTTCTCCTTCTCGGAAGCCGCAGCAGCCTGGCCCAGCGCCGCGCGAACTGCCAGGTCGGAGTGAAGCCAGCCAGAGGCCAACTCCAGACGCCCGGCCACCAGGCGCGGGTCCGCGCTCAGGAGATCCGCCTGCAGCCGTGTCATCTCCGAAAGGGAACGCTCCAAGACGGCAGCAGGAGCAGAAGGACCAGGGAGTGGAGATGCAGCAGTGGGAGGAAGTGACATCATCACTAGGGCTTGGGAGACCGCGGGTTCCGGAGGAGCTGGGACCTCGTCAGCCGCGCCAAGTACCGGCACCTCCGGAGCCAGCGAGGCCATGGGGGCTGACTCCACACGGCGATGCTCCTCTTGGCCTCGCGAGGACGATCAGGTCGGGGAGATGGGGGCACTGTTGCCTCCTTTCTCCGCGGGAGGCACGGCCGCTGCGTCTCCTCTCCTCTTCTTCGCCGAAGATGTCGGCCTGATCAACCAAGGGCGAGTATCAGGAAGCGACGAGTACAAGCAAGGACAAAGTGAAGCTTAAGACACTTACCGATCCACTGCGATGTATTCCACTGACCGCTTGAGAGGCTTGAAGCCTGATAGCTTCTGGACCTGAGGGGCGGGCGTTCGGACACCGGCGGCGCCGGGCGGAGCGGAGGCGGAACCGGATCCAGCCCCAGGAGGTATCGGGGCGGAGGCGGCACCTCGGGCCACCAGCAACGACCTACTCCTCGTCGGGACGGGAGGTTGCTCCCTCTCCCATTGGTGGGCGTCGGCGTCGGCATCATTAGGGAGGGCGTGAAGAATCTCGGCCTTGCAAAGAGGGGAAGTCTCCCCCACCTCTTCCAGGGTCTTCTCCGAGTCCTCCTCCTCTTCTCCCTCTCCGCGGGACTCACCAGAAGACACCTCCATCGGGTTCTGCGCCATAGGAGCTTCCGGAAGCGCCGGCGGCACCAGCCCGCGCGCATGAAAAGTCGGCTTAGAGGCGATGAATTCCTCCCAGTCCCTGCGTTTGAACAAGGGAAGGAAGGCGCTAGGCGGGTACTCCTGGTTCTCTCCGACTATGAGGCGCAGGACGGCGTCCAATTCATTGCCAGGCAGGTCCCCCGGCCTCAGGCGGGTCTTGTTTTCCTCTTCGTCAAGCTCCCAGAGGGAGCGCGCGCGCGCCTGGAGTGGCGCAACCCGCAGCGTCAGGAACTCCCTCAGGAGCATCGCCCCCGTTACCCTGGCCGCCCTCGCGTTGCCCGGCCTCAGGTCGGTCATCATCTGCCCCAACACCAGCGATGCCCGCTCGTCGACAAGCTCCGCCTTGGGCCACCCCCCGTTGGGAGGGGGCGCCGCTGTTGGCAACGCCAGACGCGGGTCGGCGCGCTGAGCATCCATCATGACCCATTTGGATCGGATGTTGTCGGCCCTCTTCCCGGTGCTCGAGATCGAGTTGGCCTTGCCGCACGCGATGAAATTAGCACACCCGGAGGTGTGCTCACCGCTAACACGGAGGAAGAAGAAATGGCGAAGGAGCGCCTCGGACGGCATAACGCCCAGGTACGCCTCGCAGTAGTAGGCGAAGATGGATAGGAGGAGGACAGAGTTGGGATGGAGATGCAACGCCTGCAGCCCGTAGTGGTCGAGGACTTCATAAAAGAAATCAGAGAAGGGAGGAACCAACCCGACAGCGACGCTGCTCGAGAAGAAGGGGAAGAAGGTGCTCCACTCAGGCTCCGGCTCGTCGGAGGCGAGCCGAAGCTCCGTCTTCCCCCACTCATTGCCCTCGCCCGCTGTCAGCAGGCGGACGGAGGCGAGGCTCTTCTCCGTGACGGTGGGCGCCTCGAGGGCCGGCTCATACCAAGCTGGTGTTGAGGAGGTCCTGACCTTGCGCGACGCCATGGGTGGCAGATGGAGAGCAAGGCTGGAGCGGATCTGGAGGTAGCGGTGGCGAGGAGCAAGAAAGGGGATCTGGAGCGAGGCAAGGCAGAAGCAATGAAGGCGAGAACTGCCCGTGCCAGCCTTTTTTCAGGTCAAGCAGTTGCCGAGGCAGCGTGGGGAAGCGGAGACGACCACGTCCAATCAACCGCCACGCGTCGACCGAGGCCGCAGGCTTTTGGGGCCCGCGGTGCTCCAAACTTGACCCTTGGCTTCGCCGCGAAGCCAAGCCTGAGCGCACCTTGGGCCCGGGGGCTACTGTCGGCGTTCTGGGAATGGGGGTCCCCAGACTTGCCTGCCTGCGGCCCACAGCGTGGCCAAGCAGCAGGCCGTACGGCCCATCTTCGTCAACAAGACACCCAAGACCCTCGCGAGGGTCCAAGCCTCGCAAGGCGGACGACGCAAGACCTCCTCTGGAGTGGCCTAGTGTAATGCCCACGATGCGGCTATATCTCCCACGTGTCGAGGCACGACTTAGAGGCATAACCGCATAGTGGTTTTGTTGCAAGAAGGGTCATCTTCACACAATCCCATGTAATGAACAAGAATGGGATAAAGAGTTGGCTTACAATCGCCACTTCACACAATACATAAATATCATCATACATCATCCAAAATACAATCATATAGACCGACTACGGTCAAAGTCCAGATGAAAATAAGACAACCCCAAATGCTAGATCCCCGATCGTCCCAACTGGGCTCCACTACTGATCATCAGGAAAAGACACATAGTAACGACCACGTTCCTCGTCGAACTCCCACTTGAGATCGACGCCATCGTCTGCACTGGCATCGTCAGCACCTGCAACTGTTTGGAAGTATTTGTGAGTCACGGGGACTCAGCAATCTCACACCCGCGAGATCAAGACTATTTAAGCTTATAGGACAAGGAGGTGCAAAGAGGTGGAGTTGCAGCGGCAAAAGCATATATGGTGGCTAACTTGCGCAAATGAGAGCGAGAAGAGAAGCAATGGAACGGACGTCATCTAGCAATGACCAAGAAGAGGTCCTGAACACCTACTTACGCCATACATAACACAGACCGTTTTCACTTCCCGGACTCCGCCAAGAAGAGACCATCACGGCTACACACGCACTTGGTGTATTTTAATTGGGTCAAGTGACAAGTTATCTACAACCGGACATTAACAAATTCCCATCTGCCTCATAACCGCGGGCACGGCTTTCGAAAGATAATACCCTGCAGGGGTGTCCCAACTTAGCCCATCATAAGCTCTCACGGTCAACGAAGGATAAACCTTCTCCTGGAAAGACCCGATCATTCTCGGAATCCCGGTTTACAAGACATCTCGACAATGGTAAAACAAGACCAGCAAAGCCGCCCGAATGTGCCGACAAATCCCGATAGGAGCTGCACATATCTCGTTCTCAGGGCACACCGGATGAACACTACGTACAGCTAAAACCAATCCTCGAGTTTCCCCAAAGTGGCGCTACAAGTGGCTCTAGTTTGGACCAGCACTCAGAGGAACACTGGCCCGGGGGTTTAAATAAACATGACCCTCGGGCTCGCGAAAAGCCGGGGGAAAAGGCTTAGGCGGCAAATGGTAAAACCAAAGTTGGGCCTTGCTGGAGGAGTTTTATTCAAGGCGAACTATCAAGGGGGTCCCATAAATCACCCGACCACATAAGGAACGCAAACTCAAGGAACATAATCCCGGTATAACAGTAACTAGGGCGGCAAGAGTGGAACAAAACACCTGGCATAAGGCCGAGCCTTCCACCCTTTACCAAAATATATAGATGCATTAATTAAATAAGAGATATTGTGATATCCCAACATATCCATGTTCCGACATGGAACAAACTTCAACTTCACCTGCAACTAGCAACGCTATAAGAGGGGCTGAGCAAAAGCGGTAACATAGCCAAACAACGGTTTGCTAGGAAAGGATGGTTAGGGCTGACATGGCTAAAATGGGAGACATGATATAGCAAGTGATAGGTAGCGGAGCATGGCAATAGAGCGAACAACTAGCAAAGCAAAGATAGAAGTGATTTCGAGGGGTGGTCATCTTGCCTGCAAGATTCTCAGAGTTGTCGAAAGCTTGATCCTCGTAAGCGTACTCGACAGGTTCCTCGTTCACGAACTCGTCTCCCGGCTCTACCCAAGACAAGAACACAAACAAACGGAACCACAATCAACAACGAGAAATGCGCAAGCAACATGATGCAAAACATGTATGATATGCAAGATATGATATGCGATGCATATGCGTGCTCCGGAAGGAAAATGATGAACATGGCAGTAACTTGGCAAAACAAGTATGCCACTGGAAAGATGAGATGATTTCGGTCGAAATCAATATAAAGATCACAGGAATCGGATGCACGGTTTGCAAATGGCAAGCAAAACAAGAATGACACTAATCTGCGATAAACAGCAAGATAGCACATAAAATGCAACAAGTAACAATGCTACAGCACCCCAACATAGCAACAAAGCACATAGTAGTAATCTACAGGAGATGCTTGGCAAAAGATGAACACTGACTTGGTGAAAAACTGGACATGGCAGAAATCATCATCAGGTAGCAATGTTCAGAGCATGAAATCAACATGCTACAGTAACTTAACATAGAAAAACAAGGCATGGCAGTGTTCTACTAAATGCACATGACAAAAGTCCCTTACTGACCATAAGCCAAAAAGGATCAGAAGATATGATGGCAAGCATGTAAACATAGCAAGTTTCGTTATCAGGTTTCAGACTTAGCAGAAAACAGAGCATGGCAGAAATATTAATATGTAGGCCTATTTGTGAGCTTGATGCACTCACTACAGAGAAATGAATGACAAACCAAGCATACCTACAGCAAGATGGCATGTTTATGAAGCTATACATGGCAATAACAATTGCATAGCATGTATGGATCAACTACAATAAGCTTGGCAAAAATGCATATCATGTTAAGAATCTGCCAGAAATATTTTATAGCAAAAGTAGAGCAAGATTGATTCATGCTATGGCACTCCATTATTGTAAACAATTGCAGGAATGGATCAATTACAACTATATCTACAAAACATCCTTACTGAATATCTCCAAAATATGCATGGATCTCTCTGTAGCATCAAGTTTACATGGCAACAAAATTACAGCAGACAAAGACTTGGAGAAATCACTGTCCCTGAAATCAGAAATATTACGGGGCCTACTTTGCATGCTTGTGCTAGTCACGACAGAGATCACAAAAATACATGAACTATACCACTGGAAAGATGGCATGGCATACTTGAAAACACATGTAGAGCTCATGCTCAAAAGATGCACAGAATAAATGATACAAAAATGACAAATCTCCAAGTTCTGTTAAGAACCAGAGAATAACAGCAACTAGCCCTCTTCCAACGAAGATTTGGGAATTAAGATGACCTCTAAGGAACATGGTGCAATTGAACAAAATGAAGAGCATCACGAGTCGAACAATTTGACATATTACACGGGCAAATCGGAGCTACATGCACAAAGTTATCGCATCTCGAACAGGAGCACATGCTGAAGATTACTGGGGACTTGGAAGAAATTTGAGGGGGATTCGAGAGAAAGTCAACGGGCACGTACGCTCGATCCAGATCGAGCGCTCGAGCTCGAGCTCGAGGCCGACGGCGGCGAGGCAAGGGCCGGCGGAGCCCTGCGCGGCGAGAGGAGGAGGCCGGCGGCGAGCACGGGCGGCGGAGGAGGGGCGCCGGCGGCGGGCAGGGCGGCGGGCACGGGCGGCGGAGAAGGGGCGCCGGCGGCGATGGCGGCGGCGGCGGGGCCGGCCGTCGGCGGGCGCGCGGGAGGCAGCGGACCGGGCGCGGGCGCGGTGGAGCGGGCCAAGGGGGCCGGGGACGGGCCGGCGGCGGCGGGAGGACCCGGCGGCGACACGTGGCGGCGGCGGGGCGGTTGGACGTGTCCGGCTCCGCCCGGACGTGTCCGGCGGCGGAGTGGGACGAGGGCTAGGGTTAGACTGCGGTTGTATTTCGGGATGCCCACATATTTATAGGTAGAGGGAGCTAGGAGGCTCCAAATGAGGTGCGGTTTTCGCCCACACGATCGTGATCGAACGACCTAGAGCATGGAAGAGAGTTTGGTGGGTTTTGGGCTGGTTTGGAGGGGGGTTTTTGCTGGACACTCAAATGGACTTTGCGGATGCCCGGTTAACCGTTGGAGTACCAAACGACCTCCGAATGGAACGGAACTTGACCGGTAGACTCCGGGTGGTATATGAAGACCACTTGACAAGCTTCGGTCCATTCCGAGAAAGTTTGACACACGCACACGAAAGAAAACAAGAGGGGTGCACCGGAGGAGATAGGAGCGCCGGATTGGAAAACGGACAACGGGGAAAATGCTCGGATGCATGAGACGAACACGTATGCAAATGCAATGCACATGTTGACATGATATGAAAATTCATGACATGACAAAATACAAAACGAAAGACAAAACCCGACAATGGAGGGAAAAGCATATCACATAGCCGGAAATGGCAAGAGTCGGAGTTACAAATATGGCAAGTTACATGCGGGGTGTTACACCTAGCCAAGCAGGCTCACGAGGAGCGGAGATATCAAGGCGAGGCAAACCTCACGAGGCTCTCGTGACGTGAGCCATGACGAACGGTGCCAGGCGGGTGCCGGTGCGCAGCGTCCTTATGTCCTCTTTGGTGCTAAGGAGGCCAATGCAGGCGAAGAGTACCGAGGCATCAGGCAAATGTTGCCATATTGGTGCAACGAGACCAAGACCAAGAGGACGGCAAGGCGGAGGTCATCGTGGACCCCAAGACAGCGTCACCCTAGGGCTTTTTGCAGGCGAAGACCGCTTTTGTCAGGATAGCTTGTACTAGCTGTCCCCTTCAAATTTGCCCACCGTTGTTGGCTCCCTTCCCGCTCGATATTTGGGGAGAGGACCAGGGCCTATATAAATAGGACTAGCCGCCATAGTAGAGGCAACGGGATAGATCATCGAATCCTCACGCCACAAGTTCATACGCACAAGAACACCTCAACCTCAGGAGGTTGTTCTCCTCTTGTACTGTTCATCATCAGCCCAAGAGGCAATCCACCACCACCACACTGGAGTAGGGTATTACACCACAATGGTGGCCCGAACCAGTATAAACCTCGTGTCTTTCTGTGTTGCGAGTTTGTCGAGTTCGTCCGCGAGATCTTAGTGAGCCAGAGCGTAGATCGGTAGGAGGGAAAGACTTCGCGCGCACCCCAGTGTTCGAACCTTAAGGGTTTGCCGGAACCCCACATCCGATAGTGGTGGAAAACTTAAAGTGTTTGTTTTGTGATGAGGATGAAACAGTTTGTCACCTATTCTTTGAATGTGTGGTTGCCAAACAAATATGGAATGATGTGTCTGACTCCTTTGAGTTTAGTAGTCCTAATAATATGACTGAATTATCTTCCTTTTGGAACCTGAATAACAATAAATCTGTTGTTAATATTGCCTGTGTTGCTACCATTTGGGGCATTTGGACTATGCATAATGACATGTGCTTTCAGAGTGCGCCGTGGACAAGCACCCGTGCGATCTTGGCAAGGATCAGCTCATCGCTACATCAATGGAAGATTCTCTATGTGGGCGATCAATCGGTGCTGCTGAGAAGATGCATTCAACTCCTGGATCGACGAAGAGGCGAGCTGCTCAGGATTGCGTGGGCATTGGGCTGAGAGCTTGCGTGAAGAGGACCCGAGGCGAGGCGCTGAAGGCTCATTCAGAGTGAAGGAATGTGATCCCCTGCATATCGTGGAATGCCTCTGTCTTGGCTCGGGCGAGGGCTGTAGTCTGTCTGTTCTGATAGTAGACGCTTTCCATTTCGGTAGTTTTTGCTGTAGCTATGTCGCGCGAATTTGAACTTTTTAGGCCGTAGTTTTCTCCTGCTTTCAATTTACTCTTGTCTGCCACTCTCGGGTACGCCCGATTGCTTGTAACAGTCTCTGTTGACTTTCGCTTTGCTCCGTTTCTAATAAAAATGGGGCGCGGGGAAACCCCTTTGATAAAAAAAAATCCGGAACGCTCCAACACAAAGTGCTTGCCAAAGGAAAAAGTGTAAAAAGGAAAGGTAAAAATCACCATGACTCTTGTATAAGGGTAGAAGGTAAGAGTAAAAGATAGGCCCTTCGCAGAGGGAAGCAGAGGTTGTCATGCACTTTTATGGCTGGATGCACAAAATCTTAATGCAAAAGAACGTCACTTTATAATGCCGCTTGTGATAAAGACCTTTATTATGCAGTCCGTTGCTTTTATTTCTTCCCTATCACAAGTTCGTATAAAGCTTATTTTCTTCGCAATATATCATACATATTTAAGGAGCAATTTTTTTATTGCATGCACCGATGACAACTTACTTGAAGGATCTTACTCAATCCATAGGTAGGTATGGTGGACTCTCATGGCAAAACTGGGTTAAGGAATGTTTGGAAGCACAAGTAGTATCTCTACTTGGTGCAAAGAATTTGGCTAACATGAGAGGGAAAGGCAAGCTCAACATGTTGGGTGATCCAAGACAATATAACGTTTCGGATATAGGAAAACATAACCCATTAAGTTGTCTTCCTTGTCCAACATCAACTTTTTAGCATGTCATATTTTAATGAGTGCTCACAATTACAAAAGATGTCCAAGATAGTATATTTATATGTGAAATCTCTCTTCCTTAAAAATTCTTTCATGAATTGTTCAAGTGACCAATACAATGTTTGCTAACCTTCAATAAATTTACCACCTCTACTTCTTATATGTAAAGTCATTACTCCCCATGGGATAAGCGTATGAAACATATATAATTTCAGATTTATGATATTCAATTCATTCAACGATTTACTCATAGGATATAAGTGAACCACATGAGTAAATGACAAACTACTCCAAAAAACTATAAGTGAAGATCAATCAGTAGTTAAATAATTATGTAGCTATGTGAAGACTCTCTCTCATTTAAGAATTTCAGATCTTGAGATATTATTCAAACAGCAAGCAAAACAAAATAAAACGACATTTCAAGGATAGCACTCATCATGTGAATAAGCAAAAACTTAGGCTCAACCGATACTAACCGATAATTGTTGAAGAAGAAAGGTGGGATGCTGTGACGCCCGGATAGTTAAGCTACAGTAACCCTCTGCTAATGATGTCACGTCACCTCGGTTACCGTTGATAAACTCGCGTTGATTCAAAATCGATTCAAATTCAAAATCAAGTCAAACGGTAAAGGTTTTCAAATATTAAAACTAAATGTTCGGGTGGAGCCAAATAATCCATAAAGAATATTGATGAAGAAACCACGCTTTTTATAAAGTATTTAAATAGACTATAATAAATAAAATCAACGACAAAACTATTATTTGAATACTCTTAACATAATAAACAAGATACAAATTACTTTATTTAAGTGCTAAATCATTTGTGGCAGTGACATAAGTTGTAACACTATTTTAGGTGTCACTTATATGTTTCATAAAACTAAGATAAAAAGGAAACTAAAATGAAAACAGAAAAGAAAAGGAAATAAATAAAACAGAAAATTAAAAGGTTAAAAGGCCTATTCTACTGGGCACTATGGCCCAACAAGCAAACTGGCTGGCCTAGCCCACCTCGCTCGATCCCCTCCTCGCGCTACAAAGGACAGGGGAGGGCGTGGCGGCCATCCGCCGGCCATGGCAGCGCCAGGTCGTGCGTGGCGCCAAGCGCCATCCCCGGCCTCCCCGACGCCTTCAAGGCATCCCTCGCGGCCTCCCTAACCCTAGCAACCCCATTCTCCCCCTCTCGCCCCAGATCCTCCTCCCCGCACACACACCCGAACACCCTCACCGCCATGGCCCTCGTCGATCCCGTGGTCACTGCCCTCCCCGTCGCCTAGGACTGTGCCAGGAGCTCCTCCCGCCTCCGCTGCTTCCTCTACGCTGAAGGACGCGAGCCGAGTGCCTCTGCTTCGATCGGATCGAGGTCATCTTCAACCTCCGCCCCGCCGCTCGCCGTCTTCGAATCGGCCTCACCGGAGCCTCCCCAAGCCCACTTTGCTCACTTACAGGCTGGATGTGAGCCCCTCCCCCGATTCCCCTTCTTTCCCCCTTCGATCCGTGCCCGTAGTGGTCACCCCGTGAGCTCCGTCCGCCATGCCCGATGGAGCTCAGCGTCCGCGCGCGCTTGCGTACTGCTGCTGCTCCTGGCTGCGCCCTCCGTGGCTCTCCGCCGTGCCCCCTGCCCAGCCCGCGCTCCTACGCGCGCCCGAGCCGTGCCCTGCTACTATCGTTTCTGCTGCGCTGCTTCTACTTGCTGCTGATGCTGCTGCTGTTGCTGCTGTGCCGCTGCTGCTACCCGCTTGTACTGTTGTTGTTGTTGCCGCTAGCCGCCGCTCACCGGCTCGTGTGTGCTGCTGCTGCCTCCGCCTGTTGCTAGCTGCGCCGCTCTCGCTGCTTGCTAATGTTGCTAGCGCTGCTGCTACTGGCGGCTGCTGCAGCTACTGGCGGCCATGGCCATGGCCATGGCCGTGTGCTTTGTGTACAAAGCCGTACGGCTGCCTGTGCCTCTGGCCGGCCATGTGCATTTTAGATTAGGTGCTAATTAACACTAGTCAGATTAGTTGCTACCCTATGACACGTAGGTACCATTTAATTAGGTTAGTTTTACTTATTGGTTTTGGTACAGCCTATGGCAAACGGGGCCCAGCCCTAGAACATTTTATATAAAAAAGTATTAAAATAAATAATTAAATAATTAATAATTAAAATATTAATTAATTAAAGAATTAATTAACTTTATTAATCTTGATTAGATTAGCCTAATCACTAATTAACTTAATTAACCCTGATTAGCCTCATGAGTCAATGACATGCGGACCCCACATGTCAGTTTGACCCAGTCAACACCTCTGTTGACTACTGATGTCATGCTGACGTCATGTTAATGCAGTAATGCTGATTTCGAATTAATCTAGAAATAATAGTTTAGAAAATGATTTAAAAACTTTAAAAATTAATATAAAATAATCCGTAACTCGGATGAAAATACTTTGTACATGGAAGTTGCTCAGAACGACGAGACGAGTCCGAATACACAACCCGTTCGTCTGCCACACATCCCTAGGATAGCAAACATGCAACTTTCTCCCTCCGGTTCATTTGTCCGAAAACGCGAAACACCGGGGATACTTTCCCGGATGTTTCCCCCCTTCGTCGGTATCACCTCCTACCGCCTTAGGGCCCACCTAGCACCGCTCATTGTCATGTCATGCATCTTCATGCATATGTTTGCATTATATTTATTGTTTCTTCGCCCTCTTCTCTCGCT